>NC_031799.1:9880688-10180688 GCF_001522545.3 Parus major
CAGAGGAGGAATGTGAAGATGGTCACAGAACTGGAGCACTTCTGCTAGAAGACAGGTCGAGGGAATTGGGGTTGCTCAGCCTGGAGAAAGGAAGGCTCC
Organism: Parus major; assembly: GCF_001522545.3. Taxonomy (NCBI): domain Eukaryota; kingdom Metazoa; phylum Chordata; class Aves; order Passeriformes; family Paridae; genus Parus; species Parus major. Next base: position 9,880,788 of record NC_031799.1, read on the forward strand.
CATGTGACCTTACAGTAGCAGCACCTTACAGCACCTAAAAGGACTACAGGAGAGTTGAAGAGAGACTTTGTTTATGAGCATGTAGTGATAGAACAAAGGTAAATGGCTTCAAAATGAAAGAGGGCTGGTTTAGGTTAGGTATTAGTAAGAAATTCTTTACTGTGGGGTGGTAAGGAACTGGAACAGGCTGTGCAGAGAAGCTGTGCATGCCCATCTCTGGAAGTGTCCAAGGCCAGGCTCTATGGGGCTCTGAGCAATGTGACATAGTGGAAGGGGGTTTGAAGGAGAAGACCCTTCCAACCAAAAGCATTCTGTGATTCTGTGACCTTGGAAGAAAAAATTAAATCATGCATAAGATATACTAAAATCATGAAAAGGAAGAATCTTGATCTCTTATTAGTCTTTCCTTTTCTAGTATTAAATGTTAATCCTTCCTAAGGTGAATTTTGCTACTGCATGAAATGAAATCTGCAGACACACACAGATATTCTCAGGAAATACACAGCAGTTCTCTGCACTGAGGAAGTACCATGGGGGGTTCTGCCCATTATAGCACCAGTTTGTTACCACAGGAAGTTTTGTACTGACATCTTCAGTAAATATCTCTTATATTGTAAATCCAGGAATTTCATCATTACCATGTCAAGTACCTGCTGCAATGGTTAGTTATGCAGATGGGAGATGTTTTTCCTGCTGTCAGGCTGGACAGTACAGTCACAAACAAGCTCTTGTAGGAGACCCAAGTGGCATATTTGAATGTAAAATATCCCTGGTTTTGTTTACATCACCCACAGTCAACATCAGTTACTTTTTCTGCATTTGAACATTAATGTTTTATTTATCTATGTTTATGCTAGTAAAACAATGTTCATGAGTTTAGTAATTTATGTGCATCTTAATGTTCTACCTCTCTCAGCAAGCAGGCTCTGGGGAGCTGTAGGTAAATGTGAGTAAATGTAAGTAAAAATTCACCTTAAACGTAGGACCAAAATATATGGGCGCATGGACAGATAAGTGTACTTGGCCCCCTAATCTAGTGAACCACTGAATTGCTATTTTAACTCTCAAAATGGATCCTGTTGCATGACTTTGGCATGGGGACTGTTTAAAAATGCTGGACTTAATACACACCTCACATATAAAAAAGTCATCAAACAAGCTTCACTAAACTCTTCAGGATGTTGTGATAGTAGACTTCTGCTCATGCATGTGTTAAAGGAATGCCCTGAGGTCTCAAATAACAAGATGAGTAATAATCTACCTTTTGTTGAAAATCAGAGGAAAAATCTCTATTGTATTCTTAGGAAATTTTTCTTTCATTATCTGTGGGCTTGCACTGCAAATGTCTCTGTAAGATCTTCTGTTAAACCAAGGCTCATTGGCACAATGGCACAAGGTTTTAATTTGCTCAGAAGTTAAGCTGGCAGCTGTCAAAGGAAGACACTCTTACCTGTCTGAACCAATCCCTGTTTTTGACATATGGCATGGGCTGTTGCTTCATCTGGAAATACCACAAATGCTGTGTTTTGTAACTGACAGCCTAATTACTGTCTAGTGATTAGCGTTTGGCATAATTGACTGGCTCTTGGATCACTTTAGCTGTTAATGCTTTGCATGACCATTTCATAACTTTAGATTGTAAAATGGAAAGCTAAATTAATTAACAGACATGAACAGACCTGAAAGTTTTTTACCTTGGCCACATTTTTACAGCTAGTTATCCATTCCCAGTAAGTCTCTCTTGTTAGAGCACGTGCACACACTTTAGAAAACGAAAGTTGTATCACCATTGCCGCTAAAACTTAAATGTCTGTGCCTACAGTGCATGACGAGTTCTAGGTAGGCATAAGCCTCTTCCTCCCCACTTAGCCTTAAAAATTCTATTTTGTCTCAAGTTGAGTAACACCTTCAGCAACAACAGAGGTGCCAAGAGCCTGGCTTTGGCTGGGGTGGGTTTTCTTTCTATGGGTTACAGAGCCCTGCCAATGTCTTGCTCAATGGGCTGCCAGGGGCTGTTACTCCCCGTGGGCAGCAGCTCCTCTCTCTCAGCTGCTGATGCTGGTCCTGTTGTTCCAGCTGTGCTCATGGCCCTGGATGGACAGGCCTGATGCTTCCAGCTGCTCCCACACCTCAGCACCACTGGCTCCTGCAGGAGCAGATGCTGGCTGAGGAAGGGACCAATGGTGGCTGAGGAAGGGACCAATGGTGGCTGTGAGAAGAGCGAGGCTGTCAGATGTCTCAGTGAATTCATGCTGGCAGAGACCATGGAGGGTTCAGAGCTGAAAGGAAAGACAAGGGGGGCCCAGTAAAGAGAAGAGAACTACAAATCTTCTGGGATCATCATGGTTAGATAGCAAGTTCTGTGGTGTTTTTTCATGGGATGACTAGTTTTGACACCAAGAGCAGTGATTTGTTGTCAGTTCTTCGGGATAGTGGTGTCCTGGAGAAAACCATGTTAAAAATCACTGTGCAGCTAATATTCTCAACCTTAACACTTGTCCACAAAATATTTTTTCTCTCTGCTGTCCCAGCAAACTCAACAAGCTACATTTTCTTCAGGGTGTCAGCCCAGAAGTGCAAGATTGAAGAGCAAAAGTGACAGAATGACTGCTCAGAGCTACTAATGAAGAAAGACCTCATGAGATTATGTTTGCAGTGACTACTGTTCTGAATTTCAGAAGTGAAAGCAAGGAATGTGTCAGAAACATTTTCTTCTATCTTCAGAATGTTGCGGTGATTCAAGTCTCCAGAAGCTGGAGCACTAGTCTAATGATTGTTTCCTGGATAAATCCCTTGCAACCATAATACCAACAAACCTAAAGAGAAACTGTTGGCCCAGAAAACATGACTACCTTTCTAAATTAATTAATATCACATTATTAATTAGTCTGGGCACACCTACTTCATGGATGTGAGGAGCTCTTTGCAGCTGTGCAACCATTACCCACTCCAAGCAAGCAGATTTGACATGCAGTATTTACCCATTTAGGCACTACAATTCCAGGATAGCCTGATCAGGACACCTGACTCCACCAAATGGACAAAAACAGGCCTGGAGTTGAGCCATTAGTTTTGTATGAGGCTGATGTGTGTGCAAAATAATTTCTTTTTTAAACTTGCATTATTGAATTTCCAGAAGAAAAAAAAAATAAAATTGAACACTTCTAACCTAAGACTTCTGTTCCCTGTGAATATTCTGTGTAAGAACTCCAGTTAAAGGAAATTATTCTGAATTCCTGCGAAATAATGGAGGAATCCTTGAGCCTTTTTGCTTCAGGAGTTGATCACCTTTTCACACAGCTCCAAGGAACTGCCAGCCTGAACATTCAAAGCAGATGAGAGAACTGAGCAAGTAAACAGATTTCTACTGCTCTGTTGTGATTTTACTCAAATATTGCAAAATAGAAGCACCAACGAACAACTATCAGAACCTGGACCTTTACCCTAGTTTTTTGTAGGCTGGACCATTCCGAAATCTGTCTCTAGGGAGTGTTTATTTGTGGTGCAAAATTGTCCCAGGTTGCAAACACATCAAAAAGCAAACAGAGCAATAGAAGTTGGGCTATTTTTGTTTGTTTTGTTTACCCTGCATCTTAGAGAGGGAAGTAGCTGGCTAATTAAATTATATAAACCTATTATATGAATCCCTACGTAAATATAAAATCCAAGTTCAGTTTGCAGAGTGGCATGTAGGGAATTAAAACATTATTGGATTGTGATCATGATTGTTTGGACAACTTTCCTCTCTTTTAGAGAACGCAAATAAATCATAGAGGAGTTGTGGATTCTAGCACAAATGATTAATGATGGTAGAAATCTGGTCTCTCATCTTCCCAGGTTTTTCTTCAAGGTTGGGAACAGGAATACTCTGCAAAATATTCCTGTCCTGTATTTCTTGTAATTTACCATGGGCAATGATTGGGCCACCCAGAGATGCCTGGGTTCCACAGCACTGAATTGGGATTCACTGGCATTCAAAAATGGAGTAGGTCTGTGTAGGTAGAGAAGCTTTTAGATGCTGACTGGACAAGGAACACATCACTCCCCTATCAGAGTTATGGAAAGGGTCATACTGAGGTCTGGCCACGGTGGTGAGACCAGGCACTGCCCCTCTTTCCAGGCTAAATTTCCTTCCTGTTTCCCAACACAAGATTCAGACAACCAAACAGAAAACTCAAAAGGTCTATAAAGGATACTCTAGAAATTGTTTAGCAAAGCCCTTTTTAATCCTTTGAAGAAGAATGGGTACATTAAAAATGAATGAGAATCTGATGGGGCACACCAACTGTTACCTTGTACACAAGCCACAGTGCAACTGATGGTAACTAATACAGAGCACAGGCACACCTCTCCACTACAACAACCTCAAAGCTTGAAATCCTGCTTGAACATGTTCCTAGGACATAGAAAAGATGTGTCAGTAGTTTTCAAATAAACCAGCTGATGCAAACATTAAGAGTCTTGTGCCCTGTGGGAGACTACTTAACCTAAGTACCTGAGAGCTGCTGGGAGGTAGCCAGTGCCTCTTTCTCAAAAAGCTGAGAAATCACTCATCACTCCTTCTGTGTGACTAGATACCATGGAGGTGGGAAAAATCATACATAGCCTGGATCCAGCAGGTAAAGAAGGTCATTAAGGACAGTCATCTTCTTCATCCTTCGGGATTAAGGTATGGAAAGGGAAAGGCCCTGAATTTTAAGCTGTGGATATAACTTGTATTAGGCAAAGAGCATGGCACCCAGACATGCTTGGGACCATGAAGAACCAATCAGCCTCTTCCACAGCACAAAAACAAACTCTGCTGTAGCACAGCTATTGCTAATAGCATTGCTTATCAGGTTTACTGGCAACTTGTTAAAACATCAAGAATTTAAAAAATGTTCTGCACTGGGTTCTGAGCTTGGTAACACCAGTGTGAATTGCATCAAAGTATAACTCTGTGCTTCCAGCAGATCTGAGTGTACATTTGAAATAGCTATCATTTATATTGGTTTCTTACCATTATGGCTTGTAATCACAAAAATAACTCAGCCACACTGATTTGAGGAAACTTTTACTCTCCCTGTAGTTGTTATGTAGGTAAATATTGTGGTTCAAGTGCTAAAATGCACACAGCTGAAAAATAATTATCGATAATGTTAGCCAAGAAAAACTTGGCAAGCACTCTAATGCCATAGGGCTGGAAATAGAGCTGCCATAAAGCACCTTTATTTTCCTAAATAAGTAGGATTAGATAAAATATGTCAATAAAAGAGACGTTTTCAATAAGAATTAGGTAAAATTATCTCTGTTTTTGTTCTTAAAAGAACAAATATTTTCTTTGAATTGTGAACTGAATTAAACATTCATATATTTCTTTTGTTTTCTTCTGACTTTTCTCCCAAGGAATCATATTTTAAGGGGTAATAACTAAGAACTAACTAGAGCAAATTAAAAAAAAAAAAAAGGAAAATAAATTCTGTGTATGCTGAAATAAGAATTGGATCATAACTGTTATTTTCTAGTTCCATTTAAATGTAAGCAAACTCAGATTTAAAGTGTGTATAAATATTTATTATGGTTTTTTAAAAATAAGATAGGCATTCGATCACTTTGATACTAGTATTAAATACTTACGATACCATCCTCATTGACAAATTCCCCTGGGTTCAAAATGTTTTGAATTTGAATAGTTTCACAATTTTGGAATGATTTTCAATGGATGCATTCCTGAAAATAGCAGTCTTTGAACAACAAACTGTAAAATAGAAAATAAAATAATAAAATTCAGCTAGTGATTTGTTCACTTCGATTCTCTCTCCTTCATTATAATAAAGATTCATTTTACTCTAGGTATTAAATGACCACTTGTTTTTAATGTTTTTAAATGACACAGAAATTTATCGAGATGTTAAGAGTAAAGGTGTGTATCTTTCACATAAAAAACATTCACCATTTGCCTTTCAGTCTTGATATCAGTGTTGGAAGTGATTAAGAGATTTCCCAATATCACGACCAAAAAATTTATATAGAATTTTCTTTACCTTAATGAAGGGCTTTGTTCCTTGTACACTGTAAAACAAATAGAATTCATTCCTAGGCAAACTTAGCCAAGTAAAAATGTTTTTGTACTTTATGGAAGAAAGGGGTTACTTTATCACTATCAAAAGCTAAGTGTCTCCAGTTTGTTATCAGTGCACAGTGAATGTTTGCCTTAAGATGAACTTAATATCAGGAGCCTTACAAATGAGGAAATAAAAACCAGACACCGATAAAAATGTGCTGAAAGTGTTCCTGTTGTCAAACGTGACGAAGGTGCACTGTGCCTCGTGCTCTCCTTCATTCGGGGGCTGGGCAGGATTACTCCATTGGCAGCTTGTTCTGTTTCAGTTTCCTGGGACCCACTGGCCACCTGGGAAGACTCAAGTTCTGGTGACAGACCCTGGAGGTCTGTTATCTTTAAATGAAGAGTTTTCAGACCATTCCAACATGAATTTCTGTCTTTTGGTTAAGCTCAGAGGAGATCCATCTGGTGTTCTGGCAGCACAAATCTGCTATTACTGCCTCCTCCATGGGCTCAGCACTGGCTCGGGTAGTGCACCTGTAGGATTGAGAGAGAATTTCCCCCATCCCACCCCACCCCACCCCACTCATTTGCTTTCAAACTTGACCTATCTTGTTCTGTTGGGTTTGCCAATAAAAGGCTGGAATCATGGTAGTGGTATTTTTTATCTTTGTGCAACTGAGAATAAAACTGAAGCTACTAATTAGTTCTATATGCAGCCTGGAACAGTCACTAAATTTTGACAGGCTTTGTCCCTTACAGGTCAACTCGGTGATCTAAAGCCAAACAGTTATGTTTCTCAATACTAATTCCATCATCCCAGGAAAAGTAGTTTTCTCCAGCTGTTTTACTGAGAAATTATAAAACATAGTGGAAAAACAAAAAAATATTGGGATTTGATTTCCTTTCAATTTAGGCTTTGAAAGAGTTAAACCAAAATCTGACGTTAGAATTTTTTAATCAGCTTCCCAATACTGTATGCCTGCTCCCGAAATTTAATGGCTTTCTATTGATCAACATCTGCCTAGGCTGGATGGATCATAAATGCATTTCTGGATCCTGAGCTCTTTTCCTTGGTGCTTTTGGAGGTTACACATTCAGTCTGTTCTCCCCACACTCACTCTACATCCTAATGGTGTTTGTTTACACTCCTCTATTGTAATACAGATGGGACATCATCTCCTGGACATTCTTATATGTCCAGGATTCTTATCTCCTTAGATATCCTTCTAAGAAGTTCCAATAAGGAAAAAATAATTTTAACTCTCATGTTAACTCTTTTCAGTTTTGTGCTGAATTTAGGGTAATAATGCAGAACTTCAAAATTCAATTAAATTTCATTAAAATAGAACTATTAAAAAAAAACCCTGCAACCCAAAGCCTTTTTCATGAGAAGCAATATTCTCTTGACCTGATTTTGATTAGCATAAAGCAAAAGAGATCAATAAGTGGAAGTGACCTGTCACTGACCCGTGTGACCAGAGAGAGAATCAGCTCTCCCCTTGTAAATCCCGAAGAGAAACAGACCCAGCAAAGGCCAACGTGAGGGAAAAGCCCTCCTGAGATGCAAGTTGCTGGCAGATGCCTGCAGGGCATGCAGGGATGTGCAGGAATGGTGCTCCTAACTTCTGACTGCCACCTCTCCAAAGTGTCCTGTCCCAAATGTCCCAAATGGATTGACCATGGTTTGGTCAAAACCAAACCACAGAGTGGTTCTGTCTCATGAGCAATGTGGCTCTTTGGGGGCCTTCCCACTAACCTGGCTGCACATTCACTGGACATCTTAAACTCCCAGAGACCTTTTAAAAATCTTAAGTGTAATCAGAATGAAAAATACAGGCTATTTTTCAAATAGTTAACTTCTGTGAATCCTTCATGGTGGAGAAATGTCACTCCCTTGCACTGGTGCCTATCAGATGACATGACCCTACACCTCCATCTGTCATTTGATGCAGCCAGGAAGAACAGGGTCATTCAGAGGGTTGCTTTCCTGGGGCAGAGTCTGCAGCTTTGAAAATAAACATCTCAGCTTTTTCTTGACGTTTTGTTTTGATAGTGACTTGAATGCACTTTGGCATTTGTCTAGTAACAGGAGATAATTGCAGCAGGGTGGGATGGTCTCAGAGGGCCCTTCTATTACACTTCTGGAGTTCCTGTTGGCATCAGTTGCTGCCTCTTGATCTTCTCAGTGCTCTGCCATTCTGTGAAGGATCAGGCAGCACAACAGATGCAAACAATCTACGTTCACCGAAGAACTCTTTTTGAAATTTGTTCGATCCATAAATCTTTTATACAGAATATTTAAAAATGAAAAAGGACAATCAAGAACCAAATAAAGCTAATATGACATCTTAATCACCTTTTTTTTTATTTCAAGTTATACATCTGACTGCTACAATACAAAAGTAAGCAAACTTACAAAACCACACCAAGCTAAGTCTGTACTTTCTGTATATACTCCTATGGTTTTTTGCATCATCAAATATGGCATAGAGACCGAGCAAAGCTCTACTACCTGTATTTATCATGCTGTTTGTCAGAACAGCAGCCTTATCATATTACTACTTTTTTAAAGGATAGATTGCTGGTCTACCACTCAACTCCTATCCTGTTAGGCAGCTTTTTTGTCTGGATTTAGGTCTTTAATCTCTCCAACTATATAGGTTTCCAGGAAGTTAAGTCTTAATGGACTTCAGAACTTTCCTGTTGCTCCAATATGTTAAGGAAGTGTCTCCAGGGAAAATGCTGTGTTTGTGTTGTACTGTACTACCTCTCGAAGACTTCCCTATCCTTACAATTATGTGGTTATGACCAGACCATCACCTAACCTCCACTTTGTTCTTAGCTTCCTCTGTTTGAAAATTCATTCCATATGAGAGTGAGAAGAGAGAAAAGGTCTGAATTAACTTCAGTGTCTGGCTATTCCTGGGTCAGGTTAAAAAGGCACATGTGCTATGTTTAGTTCTTTTCCTTTTCCTTCCATGGGATCCTAGCAAGACTCCTTGATGCCAGCACTGCAAGGAAATCTTGGCTCCCTCCTGATTTTGCTGATATGCTTTAAAAATAAGAAGCGGAACAAAAGATTATACACTCTTAAGTAGGTGTCTATAATGCTCTACTGACAGTGTGATCCTTATTAACAGCTTGCTGCCTGGTTTAACATAACAAGCCTGCAATGTGAGGTAGAGGTGTTCACAGCTTTGGTAGGTGGGTTGGCACTGGTTTTTTGGAGCCTGCAGGGGTGTAATGAGGTGACATATCCAAAGGCTTTATACTCAGATTTGGCTTCCATATGGATTTAAAATGTATTCAAACATCTTGAATAAATTGAGAGAGCAGCCTTCCTTGAGACATTTGGCACTTTAAGATGCAATTAGAAACCAAAAGTGGAAAAGGCTTATTGAAATACTTTTAAACTTCAAAAAAATAGTGCACTTTGGAGGTAGTTGTAGGACTTGGGGAGGGTTCAAGGATTATAGTAAATATAAAAACATTTTTGCATGTAACCATACAGTTATATACTAAATCCTTTCACCACTTTAGCCAGCTTTGTTATCTTACTTCATGCAGAACACACAGAAGACTTAGAAAACCAAGTTTTACTCATCTTGTCCTTTATTAATATCAACATTAGGTTTAGATGAATCGAAAGTTATTTATCTGCCAAGAACAGAGTTCTGGATTTCTTCTGCAACAGCAGATAATTTTGCTCACACCTCAAGCATATTCTCTATTTTAAATATTAGTTTTTCATACAGTAGAAATTCAGAGACATGTAGCTAGGTTCTGACAATATAAGCAAGGGTGTTGACTGGCAGAAATTCGAATTTAAAATCCAAGTATTCTGAATTTGCTCCTGTGTTTCTCACTGTCAAACCCCAAATGACACCCTGTCTTTAGGGAAGCAAGGACGTGGATTTAAGCTGTGTGTCTCAAGCCTGTTCCTGGAGTTGAATGGAATGTGCAAGTCTATCCATATTGGACTGAATCTGATCTCACACTGGGGCAGGTCAGAGGTAACTGTACTGCAGTCAGTGGAACAGACCCCAACCTTCAATGAAGGTAACTTTTGTACCATTGAATTTCACTTCAACAAAGTTGATTTTGATATGCACTGATTGAAAGAGCCTCATATTAAAGACCTTGTGTTAAAGTCATTGTTTTTCTTTTGACTTCAGTAAAAATCCCAACTCAGCAATACAATAATAAGATGAGATTTTTTCTGCTAAAAGTGCTGGTTAAATTTCTTTAAAATAAACACATGAAAAGTTTTGTATTGTCTTTATAAAGAAGTGCATGCTGCTAGCTAAAAAAGAGAAGAAATATTTTGCAGCATTAAATAATTTTTTACAGTTCAATCTTCTGGAAGATTTCCATGTGTCATATTTACACTCACTTCTTATGTAATGCAATACAGATTTCTTTACATGCATCAACCTTGAAAGAAAATAACATATGGAGTAAGTTCTGTAGTTATTCTTTTAATGAACTTGCATGCTTTTGTTTTACAAAAGAATTTTAATGGGGAGAGTGCAATACCCTGAAACATGACTGTGTTTCATTAAATCAACTTTTTTTGCATTTCCAGTGCCCAGCTTAAATTCTGACATAGACCAAGAAAATATAAAGGTTTCATGTGTTCCATCCAAATCAAAGATTTATCAATTCAGTAATCAAAATGAATGAACATGAAGTTATAGAATCATAGAAAGGTTGGCAAAGATCTTTTGGTTCACCATGTCCAACCACTAACCCAGCACTTCCCAACCCATCACTAAACCATGTCCCTGATTGCCACATGCACGTCTTTTAAAAATCTCCAAGCACAGTGACTCCACCACTTCCATGGGCAGCCTGTTCCAATGTCTGACCACCATTTCAGTGAAGAAATTTTTCCAAATACCCAACCTAAACCTCTGCTGGCACAGCATAAGGCTGTTTTTCTTGTCCTGATACTTGTTGCTTGAGAGAAGAGACTGACCCCCCTCCTCTCAGGTCATTGTCAAGAGTGATAAGGTCTCCCCTGAGCCTCCTTTTCTCCAGAATAAACACTCCCAGCCCCCTCAGTCACTCCTCATCAGACTTGTGCTCCTGACAGTTCCCCATCTCCACTGCCCTTCTCTGGACATGCTCTAGCACCTCAATGTCTTCCTCATAGTGAGGGACACAGGATGCAGCCTCAGCAGAGAGGTGTGTTTGAAAACTTGATATTCAAACTTGAATATCCTGAAATGCTCTTTAATGGGCATTGTGCTGGCCTTAAAAATTCAAGACACCTAAATTCCAGTTAAAAATTCTTCCTGGTCATTAACTGCTACTTCTGTAACTTAGAATCTGTAAATGTTGGGTTTCTGAGCATGGTTCAGTCACTTTGATGGTTAAAATGTGCAGGAGTGGATGAATCTCTGAGCTTCTAAAAAAAACCTTTGGGGTCATATTCCACCCTAGTTAGGCTATACAATTCTATTGGATTGTATAAATCAACATTTAGCCTGTAGACTTCTACTTTATATTCAGCCACCTTGAGCTGATGGAACTATTGTAGACCCACACTAGAAATTTTAAAATGCAAGGAATGAAAATAAAGCTGTAAAACGGAATGTTACAAACAAATTAGCTCTGTAAGTCTACCACCACATTCAGATCTGCTGGAAATAAGTGCAGCTCCAGTGGAAACACCTGAGTGGCATTCAGCATGGCTCACAGGAAGCAAGCAGGGCAGAAAAAGAGAGAGCCTGCATTTCTAGTCTTGGATCCCAGGCTGCCTGGAGATCCTGGGGGCTGTCTGGAGATGCACCAGTAGCCTTTCAGGATGGTGCACTAGTAGAAGCTTGGTAGAATAACAGTCAGATTTCTGTGTTTTCAGGGGGCTGGGGAATGGAAGGTGAAGTTTTGTGCTCAGCACCCTGTCTGGCATTAGTCACTACATCATCAAAATGTTCCTTTATTTGCTGCTGACTGTTGAGGCAAAAAGACTGGTTTTCACAAATGAGAAAGTTATGAAGGATCCCTTCCAGTGCCCTGTTTCTTCACTGGAATAGCACTTATCTGCAAGCAAAATGTGCTGAAATGCTTAAATGTGAGAACAGCTAATCATGAAAGAAGACTGTGATTCCATCAGACTTTGGAGAATGGTATCTCCCAGCATTTGCTGTTGGATTTGCCATCCTGGACAAAACCCAGACTAGAGGGAACGCAGAAACAAGCTTCAAACACATTGCTGTACTGATGTAGCAAAGCAAACATATTTGTACTCCACTTACTCTCCCTTAAATAATAAAGAAAATGGGGGTTTTTTTGTTCTGTTTGAATAGTATTGAATAAAGACCAATGCTGAATAAAAGACCAATTTCTGGGTCACGTCTACAATTGGCACATGTTACTCATGGCTTGGAGGGAAACTTTGTGCCTCTGGTCCCCATAACCCTCAGGGCCAGGACAGACACCTACACTGCTCTGGGGGAAGGACAGCTGGCATCTGGAAGCATGCAAACAGTGTGGCCATGGCACCACATCTGCTTCACACCTTGCAAGGATTGACAAGAGCCAAGCTGATTGATATGCCTGGATTTGCACTGTGCTAAGCTGCACTGAGTGGGTTTTTTGTCTCAGGCTCCAAATACATAGTAATTTCCTAAACATCCTTTTTGTTGTGTGGTGTAAGTACAGCCTAGGTAGAATGCTAGTCTTGCATGTTTGCTACATTCATCAGAAGGCATTTCTCCTCCAAGAGGGCTTCCCACATTCTTAATTTTTAAGTTCTTTTTCAACAAAAAATCTTCTTCAAGCTCATTGACTTGATTGTCATTTTGCATCAAAATGCTGTTTACAGCTAAGTCAGTCAGTCTTGAAACATTTGGAAGAACAGTTCCTGACCTGAGTAAACCTGGCCTCAGTTAAAAGTTTGCAACAAAGTCTGAAGTAATTTGCTACCAAATGTTTCATGTGAGGCTTAAGATTCCACATCCTCTTCCTTAACAACCAGCGAATCACTATTTATTGTTTGCATGATTGTACCAGTGAAGACGTACTAAAGCACAAACACAAACTTTATTTATCTGGACACTGCTATCTGCTACCTATGTCAGTATCACTGCAGATTATGAGCAGTCACTTGGCACTGCCTGCTACTGTTGATAGGATGTGGTCTTTGCTCCAGTCCCCATATTCTGCATGCAAGCAGCTAATCAGTCTGACCATTTGCTGAGTGACTTGACAACTGCAAGAACCAGATGTTAAGTTCCAGAATTTATTTTTCCAGTAGGGTCATTTAGGTCTCTGATTTGTTTCCTAGCTAGCTCTTCTTAAGTCTTTTATCTGCCTTCTTGGCTGATTTCCATCAAAACAATAAAGCATTTATAAGTCTCAGTTTCCGCATAATCATCATCTCCAACTGCAGTTCCAAGAAGTCCCCTGTGTAATGATATGAAGGTTTTATTTTCCTTGTGAAAGCTGTGAATGAAGTACAGATTTTGTTATGTCAGATACAATATTCGTATCTTGTTTATAACTGCTCAAAAGAACACATTGTGAAGCTTCATTCACAGAATTGACATTTTAAATTTATGAGAACAGGATTTACACTGATGTTGCTACAACTACAAAAGTTATCTCTGGTGGGTGGAGGAACAAGTTTGTTTTGGGTGGAGTGAATCCCTCCAAGTCTCCATAGGGAGCAAAGAAAGGACAAGAAAACCTGAGAATAGCCTCTGCAATCATACTGATAACAAACAGTCATCCTGAAAACACTAGGGAAAAATAAATTAAACACTACACGTTTTTCTCATAAGGGTTCTTATCCTTTGCTTACTTGCACTCAGAGATTCATATTACATCAAACAAATGTGCAATATCTATATACACACTATATATATACACTATATATATGTCTATACAAACATTTTTAAGAGAGTGCAGTTTTCAAACTCCATATATTTTGGTTTTGCATGAAGGAAAGCATGAAAAAAGAAAATATTGCTTGATATGTGAAGACTCATTAATCAATATGTAACAGAATCATACTGGCACCTGTAAATTGCTGCCTCCTCTTTACCAGATGTGGTTTGGATTTGGATTACAATTCTCTCCCTTTTGCTGTTCTGCTATGATGGAGTAACTGGTTCTAACAGTCACCTAAATTACTTTAATTACTTTTCAAGTCTTCTTATTTACATGGTGATACTATCCTAATGTACAAGTAGTACCCAAAAATACATTACTAGTTCTTCCACGCAACCAGACTTTGGACGAATTCGCTGGTTCAAATGCAAAATCCTGGCTCAGAAAGTCCATTTGCAGAATGCCAGCAGACAGGATGTACTACTGAAGAACCTTGTTAACACCTCACCTCCTACAAAACTCTTCCCCTTGGCTTCATGTTGCTGTTTACTGTCATGGATGAGCTACTGGATAGAGCCTGCCTTGATCTGATTAACTCCACTGTCACTGAAGGACATGAAATGATTCACATGAACGCTTCTCAGTGTTAGAACAGGAAAGAGCCACCTTTATTCTCTGACTCCAGTATTTATAGATTCTTGACAATGACCAGGGATTGGATAACTAAGTTACCACTTTCCCAAGCACACTGGTCATGTGAAACATCCATCAAAAGGCATTTCTTAGAAGGAATGTGATAAACAACTTATGTTTATAGAACTTTCATGGGAAAGTAACTAAAACTATGAAAACATTATCAGAAGGTTTTAGTTTTCAGGGCAACACTCCGCTGGTACTCATGTCAATTTTTTTGCTTTGCAATGATACTCTGTTAACATTGTTGACCTCCATTTGCACTGCTGGGTTGACAAACCTGGATTTGGCAACAGTATACAAACCCAAGTCATCCACTCACAGCAATATCCAAAATTAATAATTGTGCCATCCTCAAGCAAAGGTGTAGTCCTGGTTTTACAAAGCTCAGAAGACACTGTAGTTACTACCCCGAAGAAATGAAATCCAAGGAGTTGAATCCTTCTCCTTTTAGTCATGATAAGTGGAATTTTTTTCTTCAGTCTCATTAAGGACTTACTTGCCTCTTCACTTGAGTAATCACAAGACCACTGAATCATAAAGTTGGGTTTATATAGAGTGACATGCAGTATCATTTTCTCTAAAATATGCTTTCAAAGGCCAGGGGGCTTCTCTTCAATTAATAGCATAAGCTAACCCCTTCTGTTGGCAAAAATTCATGAGCATCATGGTTTTTCAAGCCTTGTTAGAAGTTGTTATTTTTCTACATTCATGGCTACTGTAAATGTGCTGTTTGAGCAGTGTTGTTGGCACACCTAATTAATGTCCTTGAAGAGGTTGTCCTTTCTCTATGGATGAAAATATTAAAAGAATTTGAAGGGGAGAAAGCAAGTAATGGTGATGAAGTATTTGAGTAATGGGTAAAAAATTCAAAATTACAAATGCAGCCACCTGACTCTGAAATATATCACAATAATTGATTAATAGCATCTTTTCATGCAAGGAGGTGCTGTGAAAACAAACACAAGAGAGACTCTGGATGTTTCTGGCACAGTTCTGGAAATGTTCAGTCACTTGTTTAGTATTTAAGGGAATTCACAAACTACTGTTTGTTTCACTCTTGCCAGGTGTGACTGTCAAAGGGGCCCCCAATGTCAACAGCCAGATGATGAGGTTTTCAAAACTCAGTTTGAATCCTCCCCAGCAGATTACTTCCCTCTGTTGTGTTTGGGCAGGATGGCTTCCAAGGAATTGATTCCTTAAGCTTCAATTTTCATCTCTTTGTTTCCCTCTGTTTTCTCTTTCTAGATAAAGAATCAGTTACTACATTTAAAACACCAGGGTTTAAGAGTCCACCATTTCACATCTGGAAATCATATGGATCATATGTATAAAACTCACATGACTTTTCTTCCAAATGCTCATGTATATCTTGAACATTTCTTCTTCTAGTGATGTTAGCATCTTTCTAATCCTCAGTGCTGAAACAGAAAGAAAGTGGTTTTACCTGCACCTCTTCTAACATGCAAGTGTTAAGGAAGCTTCATGATCCTCCGTGCACAGGGTGTCTTGGTGGGCCAGTGTCACCCTGAAAACTCAGCTTCTGAGCTTGCTGACATGGTTTTCTAAGGACTTTCCCAGGACAGTAACTGTAAACATAGATATGAGTACATTCTTTCTGTTACACGTCTTGTGATGGACATCTCTCATGGCCAGTGAAGTGGGAAAGTGTTATCCTGACCATCCAATCCCTGGCCGTGGTCACAAGCCTATAAATCCTGGGAGGAAAAATAAAGTCTGCTCTTTCTTTACCACACCTCAACCTGTGTCCGTGTGGTCTATTCATCTTCAGCGGTAACAGGCCAGCACAAAAGGGCAGTGCTCCTCTGATGCCTATCCTTCCCAAACATGCTGTGTCTTTCCCTTATGGGAAGGGGAATATGGGCATGTCTTTGTAAGGAAATTTTCACCAGTGAGTGAAAACAAAGGTCTCTCCTCCATTCTGAATATCTAACAGAACATTCAGGCAGATCCCCCTTTCCTGTGGTTGTCCATGGGGACCCTGGGGACAGTGAGCTGACTGAAGGCTCTTCCAGTCTCTCACCTCTTCTGGGCCTGCTTAAATTAACACCTCCTGTGAAACAGAATGCCTAGCTCAGCCTTCTGGATTTCATTTCAGGAGCATGCATGTGTGTTCTGCTGGGTCTAGGTTTCCTCCAGGCCTGGAGAAGGTCCTGTAGCAGAGGTGTGCACTGCACTGGCAGATTTCTGTCATGGCAAATTTACTGGTCCTGGGAAACACTGTACTGGATGCTGCTAAAATTTGTTTGTGTGGCTCTGGTTGTATCTCTGCTTGGGTATTTGCTGGCATATTTTTATGTTTCCAGTTCATAAGGCATTCCAAGCTGAGGCATCCAGATATCAGGTGAAATTTTCCCCAGCAAAGAGCTTTGCTTTGCAGCCAGCTCAATATGCCAGCAAAACTTTGAAGTTTAAATGTACATGAACTTTACTGTAGCAGTTTTTGTTATATATCAGAAATATAATACCATCAAATATTCTTTAAAAACTGTTGTTGTTGTTTTTCTAATTAATCCACAAGGCCAAATGCAATGCAACTTCCACTCCAACTGAAGAAGCCATCAGGAACCTTAGTTATTTGAATCTGTTGTTTTAAAAATTGTCCCTTGAAGACTAAAGAGCTTTTCATATGCTTGTAGTAGCTGGTAGTAAAATACTATGGAAAATTTCTTAATATACTAGGTAGTAGTATCCATGCTAATGGATATGTCATACACTCACTTTTGGTTAATAAAACAACCTATTTAGCAATTAAATAATTTGACAAAAGTTTCCAGGCAAATCCAGGTGCATACAAAGTCGTGACTCCAGGGGTCAAAGGTCTTGACTTCACTAAGGATGAGATCAATCTCTCAGTTCAATAAGCCTTCAGAAAAGAAATATTCTTGTAAATGCTCTATTTTAAAAAGTATTTTATAATTAGTATTTTACAGTATCAACAAATATATAAATCTTAGTATTACTATTTCATCAGTCTGGTTTTATCTAGAATCTTATTTTGTGTATTTGTAAAACTTGAGAAAAAGGAACCATGACTGAATTTGTGTTGTTCAGCCTTGGTGACAAGGCAAGAAGTATTTCCTAAATTCTGCAGAGTAAGAAACAGACAGAGAGAACATCTAGAATGGCTTTTATTTCAGAGTAGCATGCTGGTATAGTTCTGAAGATCATGGTAAGTACTTCTTCATTAATTTTTAATGGATTGATCAATCTTTTCCACCCATTGCTGCCTGTTAGCCATCAAACTGGTAAGCGTGAGCAGGCCTGTGACTGATGCTCCTCTTTGTCAGCATGACTTCACAGAGGAAAGGGAAAAGGTTTCCCATCTCTGTTCATCTTACCTTCACTAAGAGGGTTCAGTGTGAATGTATCAACTTAAATATGGTAGATACACATGACATGGAAAGACTAGGGCAGACTTATTTTTTTAATATGTAAGTGGCCTGTTTGCATTGTGAGGTATAGTCATCTTTCATAAGAGCTGTTTCTGTCTGTTCCTGAGCTGGATTATGCAGAAATATCTATCTGCCTTTTCTCCTTTTCCAAAGTGGCCTGTATGCAAATGCCAATTGTTAGACACTGTAAAAGTTCCACTTTAAATTAAAAAATTTACCAATTGTCTTAGAGATTTTCTTCTGTTCTGTGGATGTTAACATCTGCTCCATTCTACTCCCTGATTTCAGCAGCATTGTCTGAGGAGGGACAGATTCTGCATAACAAATGTCGCCAGACCTGTGACTGTTGGGGGGAAATTCAAAGAATCACAGTTAAATTCAGCTCTGTAGCAGTTAAAAAATTTCATATGCTTTTCTAAGGTATGTTAAAGAAGAATCTATTGTAAATCTGTAAAATAGACAAATCTTGTAAGAAAACTTTTTTTTTTTATCAGCAAGATATCCTGTAATTGTTCCTAGATGGTTATATTTGTGTGTAAAGAGCTGCCATGTATAAAGAACTACCATATGCTTTTAATTAACATTATTTTGATTTTAGATTAAAACAACAAAATAAGGAATAATGCAAATCTTTCATGAAAGACCACAATATCTGTATTTCTTTATCTTTCGTGAATTCTGAAAGAAAGTGTGTGCCTCTGCCTTTTCCTTGCTTAAATAAGAAAAATGGTAGAAACAATCCAAAAGCTTAAATATTTGATTTGACTTTGCAACTTAGATAATAAAAAATTTCAGGCTACAGCTATCATTATACAGAACTCATTCATTCTACCTCACTCAAACTCTGTGGTGTAAGTCTTAAAAACAGGGGAGAAATTAGTTTTCTGGAAGTCGTGACAGCTATTTCTTTCAGTTGTTTGAAGGCAAAGGGGTCATGTTAGGCATGTAAATAGTCATTTTTATACCTTTGTCAGAATGCTAACAAGAATTTATATCCTTAATTCTGCCTGAATGGGATTGATTACAATTTGAATGTTTTCACCTTCTGTCTTTGCCAGGTGTGGATGTCATAGGAAGAAAATTAAATGAGACTGGTGTTATTTTATGGCCTGCTTATGCCACTTTACATGACAGATTTTAGAACTCTGTTTCCAGACAGCAAAACTCTTCTCGTCAGAGAGAAAAAACTGCTACAGGAGCCAAATAAAGGATCAAATTGCTTTCTTAAAATATATGAGGCACTTCACAAAGTGCACCAAAACATGATTTTCAGAAGGACATGAAGAATTGTTACTTGAAATGCCAAATAAACAACCAAAAGTTTCTCATCCTGTTATAACATTCTTTCAAATTGAAGTTGATGATCCACTGGAGTATAATCTTCATTATTTATGAACGGCAAGATGTGATTAATAGCCACAGTCGTATCCATTTAGGTAGAAAGCTGCTTTGTTTGAACCAATAGGAACCACAAAATAAATACATGCTTTCTTCAAGGGTTTCTGTACAACTGTACAGCGATTGCAGACATTGCTCTGCTGCCCTAGATTGCATCTTACAAAGAATTGCATCTTACAAAGAATTGCATCTTACAAAGAATTGCAGTACCCACACCTACAGAACAAAATAATAGCTTTGAATTTTAAACTACTTTGAAAATGCAAATAATATACAGCTTTTATTGACCAGAATATCTTGCAATATCCCAGAATAATTATCTGTTCTAGGAAGAAGTTCTGCTTGGTTTTTTTTATTTTTCTTTATCCACTGTGCTGTGGTGGATGATGGACCTCAGCCATGCTTTTAGAGGAAGGTAATATCTTTTCTTTAAGAGCAGATTCTATGAGTAGAAGAAGCATTCAATGCTTTGAGCATGCAGTTGAGTTTTGACTGACTTGCATAGAAGAGTTATGTCCATTAGGGATTTGATCCAAAGCCCAGTGAAGTTGAAGGACACTGTTCTAAGCCAAATTAATGATTGAGAACTGCATCAAGCTTGAAGTGGTCTAAATAAAATCCAGTATTTTCGGAAAAAAATATTGTGTTTGCTTCCTAGATTCCTATCAGAAGATCATCTGAATATGACTTTGTAATCTGTTTTACTATCACAGATACTTCCATTTATCACTGGGCATTTAAACTTCCAGAAAACATAGTAATTTTAGCCAGTAACAGTGTACGTTATTTGCTTTCTTTAGTTATTTTTATGTGACTCTCCTAACTCTAAGCTCTTTCATAGTTAAAAATTCATAGCTGCAGTCACAAAGCTTCTTCTATCCATTTACTCAATGACCATATTAGAGTGCCTATTAAAAGCAATAAAACTTATACTGCAGACCTTGAGACTCCATCTTCACTATGCTCTTGTCTGTATTTTCACTAGTTATGAGCCCATACTTCTCCCAAAAACACTTCAAAAATTATAGCTTATCATATTCAGTTGAACACACTAAACTTGAAAGGACTGAGTCCTCACTAAAATAAGCAGGAGGAGTTTGCACTATAACTTTTTATGCACACCTGGAAAGCTTCCAAACCACCTCAAACCTAATGACTGATCCATGTGCTTAAGAATTGCTGCAGTGCAGGAAGATTACATTAATGGATGAACCAGAATAGATTTTCTTCATGTTTGTTGTGAAGGTCTTCTTGTCCATACATGATTCTTGCATTATGCAAGGTGAAGCTCTGTCTATTTCTTTTTCTGTGGTTGTGAGAAAAAGGCATAAATTGAGAGCTTATTCCTACATATATATAAAAGGAAGACCATTCCAATTAAGTCATGGCAGACAAGTGACTGACACAGTGTTTTTGAGACATGGGTTAATTTCTTTTCTTCTACTTTGTGAGTTTGAAAAAGCTATAGTGTCCCTCTGTACTTCAAGTATCCTTCCAAAAACTAGGAACTTAGGAAATAGGCATATAGCAGTAAGAACTTAGATACCCATCTTGCACGTAAATGCCTGTATTTAGACATCTAAATACCAACAGGTTATTGTAAAAAATTCTTTCTATATTCAAAGCCAATCCTATGTAGGAAAAGCAATTTCTGTAGGTGTATTCCAAGCAGAAAAAAGAAGTGGGATTGCTGTTACAGAGGATGCAAATACTCTCCAAGTCATCATAAGAGACTGTCTGAGCTAACAAAGCTTCACTAAGGTTTAAGACAGTATGGGTAAGGTAGGTAGAAATGTAGAGGGTTAGTTTGCATTGTTGTAAAGGCAGCATCAGAATGTGATTTTAAACAAATTTGCTACTGAAAATTAAGTGCTACTGTGGCCTCCAACCTCTCCAGATAAGTAATCAAGGCTAAAAGAAAATGCATTTTCCTGCATAGTAAATAATAACTATAGTACTTAGTCATGCTGTGCTGTTTATTCTCCCGTGAAAGTGGCAAACTGCTGGTCCACCTTCTGTTCTGTGCCTGCTGCTTGACATAATTCAGGCTTTCAAATTCGAGTCCTACTGGCATCCTTTGAAAATAAAATTACACCCTTTACAACATGAGCTTCTGAGTAATTCTGCTGTCATACCTCAGACTGAACATAGGTAGAGCTAGGGAAAACAATATTAAGACACTGTCAGAAAATGTGCATCAAAAGTAGAAGGAGCTTTAAAACTGGCAAAAACTGACTAGGATGTGATACATTTGGTCAGGAAGGCCTTTAGATTTATATTTTATACCTTCAAGGTGCTCAGTCACATTGAATAAAGGTATGCTTAATACAGAGTTACTCTCTTTTCTGTTATATATGAATTAATATATGAGGTTCATTTGTTCGTCAATAAAAATATTAAAATAATTTTTTGAAAGGGAAAATAAAAGGAAGGCATGAAACTATATGATTCCTGGGCCAGCTAGGAAATCAGTAAATTTTGTTTTCTGTAAACAAAAGGGTAGAGTTGATCTATCTGTTTATTACTCTGAGCAAACACTAATTACAAGCATGGCAGGGAGGGAAATATTCTTCTGATTTAGACAAATGTAATCCCAAAGAGCACAGCTGAGCTCATTCCATAAGGACAATTATGTATACTCACTAGCAAGTTGGAGTTGTCACATAGCCCAGATTTACTGACTCCCAAGAATTTTAAAACATGAGGGATACCGGTTTTGATTTTTATGAGACATTATCAGTTCAATGCACACTTCCTAAAGGATTGCTATTCCTATTGCTATAGTCTGATTTTTCTGAGTTTTTGTTCCAGATTGCTGTGAATTTGAAGGGATGTCAAGATGGAGAATTTCACCTCGTGAGACTGAGACACTTCTAGAGCTAACTTCCAGAAGTTAGAACCGGACTCAAGCCTGTTCAAGAATTAAAAAAAATCCATTTGTTGATGGGCAGTGGACATTTTGAGAGCTGGCAGAGAGGCAGAGGCAGACTTAGGAACAGTAGTATCTGTGCAGAACTTTGGGCAATGGGCCCACACGCAGAGCCAGGCACTGGGGATGCTCCAGGGGGACAGTTATGGAAGAGCTGAGAAGCCATGCAAAGGAAATCATGGATGGATATCCATGAGAAAGACTGGAGCATCCAGTGATGTCTCAGGTAGGATATCTACCCAGACAGAAGCTTCTAATGAGCAAGGTACATATCAGCCAGTTATCCAGGTTTCCTTGGGAGATGATGGAGAAAAAAGGGCAGTTTACTGCTGAAGCTGACTTCAGGAAGGTGTCCATGTGAGCTGGACAACCACCTCTCCTGGGTGCCACTGTCTGAGTGTTGGATAAGGGAACATAGACAGCCAGCTCAGATCACAGAGCTTTCACTGGAGACTCCTAAAGTTGGATGTGGTGAAATTTCACTTAGCATCTGTCGTGGTTTAAAACCAATAACTAAGAAAAATACTTATTTCTTGCTGTGAGATATGGATTAGAACAAGAGCAAAACAGGCATAAAACTTAAAAGGAATAAACAAAGTTTATTGACAAACTACAATAATAAGAACACCAGAATAAACTTCCAGAAAAACCTTTTCATCCCCTATCTACCCACTATTCTTTTGTTCACATGACAACAGAGACAAAAACTTTGGAACTTAGGTGGTTAAAACAGTCCCGATTCTTGCTGCAGTCTTTTCACCAGTCTTTGTAGAGAAACAGAAGTTTCTTCCTGTTAATTTATGGAGTTTCTCACAAGAAAACTATTTTTGTTACAGTTTTCCATTGCCCTGATATCACCTGCCCAGAGCTGCTGTTATCAGAGCCCACCCCTCCCATTTTTACATCACTCTGAGGTGTGTATTATGGGCCATGAGTCTAGGGATAGCATTTTTAAGGATGAGTATTCAAAGGCAAAAAAAAGTCTTCTTCATCTGTTTCTGTGAGCTTCACTAGACAACAGTTTTCTCATTGCCTCTCAAGGCTTCAAATCTCCCAGCACTTCACTATACCATAATTACTCAAGTTTACACTTTGAACACTTTATTCTTCCCTAGATACTTATCATGAATTAAAGGAGTTCTTTTCAGGACTTCATTGTCCATCTCCATAGTTTTAACAGAAAGATATTTCAGCTAAATTAAAGCATCTTCTTAATTCTCCATCCCTTCCGAAGCCTCCCCTCTTTCCTGTCACTGGTAGTCCATAAAGTCTCTTTTCATGTTGATCACTCTCCTTTTTTCTCTCTGGATAAAAAGATTAATCCGCAAGTCTCATCTGGGTAATGACAGAGTTAAAATCTTGCCCAGGCTGTTGTAGGTAGTTCTGTGGCCTCGGCCGGTTCAGGAACTGAAGCCGTCTGCGATGGAAAGTTCCTCATGGCTGCTCTGGAGAGTGTAGTCGCCGCCCCAGCCTGCTGCAGGCCCAGAGTCTCTCTCCTTCTTCACTCAGCAGTTTCTAGTGAATTTAGTTACAGCAAAAACCCTGCAGCCGAGCCAGAGATCGGCCCGGCCCGGCCCGGCCAGAGCCCGGGCCCGCATCTCCCGGCCGGGAGACGCGGCAGGCCCTGCCCTGTCCCCGCCCGGCCACATGGCCTGGGCTGGGAACGGGAGACCGGAGCTCCGTGCTCTTCACAGCCAGGAAACAAAGAGAACCAAGAGAGCTCTGGTTTTACACTTTAAGGTAGGGTTCACAAGTTGATTCCACTTTTCAATGGCCTAAACTGCTGTCAATTCTCAGCAATGACCGATAATTGGTTAGGAGAAAAGACTCCAGGAAGTTCCCAGAAACTTCAACTTTTCTTAAAGGTAAAGTAACTCCATGACAGCATCTGACAAATCTGCACTGGTGTTTCAAACGGACTGTGAATGATGTGCAAGATATGTTGAGGTCATGGTGTGGGAAGAAGTGGCAGTGCCCAGTGTCTGTTTTGTGTATGCCAGGGAAAAAATGCAGTCCAGACTTTGAGGGAATGAGAGAAATTAAATAGGTTTTCTGAAGATAATTTCATTTTTCATTTCATTTTTCTCAAATGTCTAGAAATGTATTAAATTTTCTAGAAAGAGAAAATAAAAGACACTTTGTGAGCACTTGGTGTTTCTGTCTCCTCTGACATGCTAAGCAGTCTATGACCTGGTAATGCAACCCCTCTGAGTATAGAAAGCTGCACACTTTTACTCCATACCATTCACTTTTTCTATTAGTTGAAGGTTGAAAGGGATGAATGATTATGTGCAGACACTGTTCCTGTGGTAATTATCTTAATACTCGTGTGCCTATCACATTAGGATATTTCCTTCTCATTTAGCCTTCTAATTCAGAAGACAGTGCCAGTTGTTGCTAGTGAGATGCTATGCAAATGTAGCATAAATGACTGCAAACTTCTTTAACATTCAATTCAACAGCCTTCTGCTCTGCCTCATAGCTTTTTCTGAAACCCACTGACAGCCTGTGTTTTTTGGTCTATGAGTACACTGAACCTAAGGAGCTTGCGTCCTTCTACCTGGATGTTTGTGCTCTACCTGGATACACAGCGATTCCACATAAAAAGTACAGCATTTTCTTTTGTCTGTGCTCTCTCTGCCAGGAGAAACCCTCACATCTTTTAAAAAGGTTAAGCTCAGGCCACTAACCATTTCACACAGTCCTCCTTGCCCTTCCAGTGGGAAGATGTGTCACATCCACACTCTGCAGTTACTGATAACAGTAACTGTCAGGTTGAACTAGAAAAAGTAGTAAATATTTGTATTTGTTTGTTTTGGCCATGCCATCACTGAAATCTCTCCCTAATCCTTACAGAGTTTCCCCTGACCACAGAAACTCATTACTTTTGATACACTGAACAATGCACATTAACTCCCACTGCTCAGTGTAGAGTTACATTTGGAAACTATTATTGTTTCAACAGTTTTCCTGTCAGATGTACATACACTAGAAGTTTTCTATCAGGAGTGTTGATAAATAGGCTGGAAAATTTTTTTATAAACTTATTTAGACTACACATTCATAACGTATTAGGGTTAACCTCTCTTTCTTTTGATCATGAATCATTCCTAAATAAATCAAAATCTCTACAAATGTATTAAATATTCACAGAATGCCCACAAAAGGGAGGATGAACAGCTTGTCTGTTCCTGTAACACAGTGTGGATTGTTCTTTATAACTCACAAATTAATAATGACAAAATGCAGGTTCAATATAAGAGTGTCCTCTAAAAAAGCCTATAATACCAGAACAGTTTTCTTGAATGAGCTTGAGAAAAAAAGTTGTATTTTTAAATATAGAAAATAATTACCACTTCTTTCACTGATGTGTATCACAGCTATACTTTTATAGACTACAGAGATTCCCAAATTACATTAAAATTAAGCAATCCAGTCTTTGCTGTCTATATTTCACAATGTAAAATTCCAGACACAGGCTCTTTAGAGCTGACAGTTCTCATTAGACAATTAAAAGCATCCTCACAAGGATTAATTTTTCCTAACACTGTCACATTTCAGCAATTTGATCCCACTGAACACGTTCTGACTGCTGGAGAAAGGCTTTAGGAACCTTAGTTCTTCTCCCTGGGCTCCCACTGCAGTGTTGCCACCTCTCCAGCTGCACTCAGCATCACAGCTTCCCCACACAGCTTTTTGTATGGGATCACAAATATTTTGTCAGTATCTTTAATTCAAAAAATGTAATGGGAAGGTATCTTTTGATATATGGGCAAAAAGTTGTTTACAAAATCTTAATGGACATTTATCCAAATACTGTTATTTGTATATGTCTATGAAGAAAAAGCCTGTCTTAGTCAAAGGGAAGGAGGAGATGATTTACAAATTAATGTAGTATCTCTCATTAGACTACGTAGGGTAAGTGGAAAAAAGCAGCCAAGCTCATGGGCAGAGCAGTCACTCTTAAGGTTTTGGGAATAAAGATGATACAAAAACAGCCTGTACTTGTAATTATTTTAACACTTATTTCTAAAACTCAGGATTTTGCCTTCCATTTGCTTTGTATCTAGTCTGAAAATCTTGTGTTTATGAAGACATAATCCCCATGAAACATTTTGACACTCTCTGTTTCCTTCATCAAAGCAGCAGCATTATCTAAAGTAAAGGGGCTGCCTGGCCAAGGCAGGAGACACAAGGAGTGTTTTTGCCTGTGTTTCTGCCAGGGACTCCAAGGTGAGAGCAAGAGGGGAAGTGAGGCAGGGCTCACTCAGTGGATGCTGCTGGAACAGCCAGTGTCCAGCTATGGATACAGCTGCATAAATTTGACAAACATAAAGGGGAGACAAAGGGGTGAAGGCAAAACTGTGTTTATTCCAGAAGAGATTTAAAAAAAAAAGAGCTGCCTGGCACAACTTGTGTTGAGGCTGCGGGTTATGGCTTGTGTGCCGAAAAAACATGTGCATTCTCACATGCTTTTTGTCCTCCTTTGAGATACAGGGTGACTGCACTTAGAAATAAGTACACAATGTACCCTGAACGTTGTCCTTTACACAAGACAAATGTTTGTGTTCCCCTCTGAGGACCCAGTTTTAGTCCATAGTCATGGATTCTTCCATAACATTAAACTCTTGATTAATATGTTTACTAGGAGATTTTCATTAAATCTGAATTTGGAAATTCAGTCATCCCCTGGCATATCCTACATTCTTACCAAATTTCTATTTTAGAGCCTGCAAATAGTGCGTTACTGTGACCACTTATCTACCATTACTTTTGGGAGAAAGAGCAGCAACAATGACCCACTACAGAAAACGGGAAACAGAGGCACAGAGTATTGGTTAGACTGCCCAGCATTGTATCCTTCCACTTCATCCTCATGCAGCTCTTCCCTTCCTGTTACTGAGGTCCCCTCCTCCCTAGCAAAGGCAAAATCTTGCTGTCTTTTCTATGGAACTCCCTAACAAAGTCCTGGTTAAAGCTTGCTCTGTCTTCCAGTTGGTTTGTCCCATATGAGCTGCAGAAACAGGTTCTGGAGCTCTTACACTTTAGTCAGCCTGGAAAACTGAAATGGACAGCTTGTTCTCTATCCTTAGGCTTGCAGAACCACACAGTTCTTATCTTTTCCTTTTGTTTTCTTCGATTAACACTACTCATTCCCACACAAACTCAAAAGTTAATACCTTTTTGGCTTTTCTTTGTTTATTTTATTAGTACCCTACTCCATAAGAATCAATTATTACTGATTATCTTCAAACAAAGTAAGTTCAGGAACCTTACTCACAACCCTGATGCATAAAGCCAGTCTCAACAATAGAAAACACATTATGTAAAATAGCTTCCTAGATTTCTTGCAGAAACATCAATTCAGGTCAGTGGTTTCAGCAGTTGCTACTGCAGCAAAACAACAACAACCAGCAGGCAAAGTAAAAGTAATCTTATCCCAGCGTGGCACTTTGGGAACCTGTTTCCTTGCTCTTCTTGCATCTGGCCTCAGGCAGCACTGAGGTTCCATTTAATGCACAGTGGACCAGTTAATATCTGCTGGCTTTTCTAGGGCAAAAACATATACATTTAAAAATATTTGTCACACCTGTACCTGTACAGTGATTCCAAATTCTTCTGCTGTATTCTAAAAATGAATGTCAAGTGATCCTAGTGAAACTGGTATCTAATTTGCTTCCCTTCCTGTGCTTCTGTCCACATGTAAACCTGGGGCTAAGACAGAGAGACAGATATTTAGGTCCTTGCATACACATTGTTATCTGTTTGGTGCTGAATGTTTCATTTTCCTCCCTTGCTTTTAACTTCTTTCAGCAGACTGATTTTCAAGTGTGCAAAGAACAGATTTTTGGGCCAAGAAGAATGGACACAGTAAGTATTTCAATAAACATCTGTGTCCTTTTTAGTATTTGAGCTCCATTAACTAATATATATGAGTTCTTTAGGTGAGCTGTTGTACTCACTGTACTCACTGATGAATATATTATGAGTTTAAGAGAAAATTTCAACATAAAAGCACTGAGATTAGCCATAATCCATCACACAGGTAGCTAAATATTTGCTGAATATGGATATTTGAAATGCAAAACTAAAATTAATACAGCATTGGGGTGCAGTGTAATAACCATACAAGAACACTAAATCCAGAAAAAAAATTTTAAACCATACAACAACACAGGGAAAATAAAAAAGGCAAGCACAGTAAATAGTGTAGAAACTACAGCTTTTCTTTATCTTCTTTAGGTGTTTCTGTCCTGTGCTACTCCATCAGTGAATCAATCTGTGCTTGGCTTCCACACAGTGCTTTCAAGCCTGCCTTGATTCAGGATAGTCCCGAAAAAACTACCACAGAAAATGTATAAGAGTATTACATTTGTTCTTAAGTCCTCCTCCTCCCTCCCCAGTAGCATTAAGTAAACTACAGAAATCAACAGAATGCTGGTAACTGAATAAACACTGATAAAGCAAACCACTACTGCTTCAAGTGGATGTCAGGAGAATCAGGAATACTTTGCTGAGCAGTTCATCACTGAGTGTGTGTTTGATTGCAGCTCCCCTGCACTCCTATTATTTGTTACAGCCCTTTCACATCCTATCTGAATAAACTCTGTAAGTTCTCTTATGGGGCAGGGAACATACCTTCCTTCCCCTGTGCTGGTAATGGTATGTTGGTTCTGTGCCCTGTTTCATCCCTCCCTTTCTTAAAGGGAACTAAAGGAGTGAAAATATTTCCTGTACCCAACTCTGTGCCAGTGCTAGCTTGACTTTGAATCCGTTGTAGTTTGTTATTGGGAAACAAATATCAGAACTGAAGGCTAACCTCAAGCAAGTGAAGCATCTGCATTCCACTGGCACACGTGCACACCTTGGTTCTGGAATACTGCAAATCAGACCTGCCTCAGGTTACTGGAGGACAAGGTACACTGATCTCTAGATAAATGAGCTCTGCTGAGCCGTGCTCCCTGCAGCTACAGTGCTGCTGCTATCTCTGCCCTACACTACAAACAAGTAGGAACTTACCTAAAGGCCACAAAGGGTTATCCAGTCAGTCTCCCAGAAGGCAGAAACCATAGAATTAAAGAGTAATTTTGGTTCTAAGGCTGGAAGAAATCTCAGGAGGTCATCTTGTGCAACCCCCTGCTCAAAGTGGGACCAGTTTAGATTAAGTTGCACAGGGTCAAGAATTAATTCCCATGTCAGAGGAAATTATCTGACTTCAAAAAATTCTGGGAATTGAGAATCCACTATGAATCCACAACTCTTTCTGTAATCAGTTGCCACCAATGATGTTTTTGTTGTTGGTTTTAATTTGGTTTGGTTTTTTTTCCCCAAAGACTCATTTTCAGCCTTTATTTGTCTAGCTTTAGCATCCTCTCTTAGCTCTGATTTCTTGTTTTGAAAGTGCCTGGCAGAGGCTGTCATCACATAACCCTTTGAATCAGACCAAGCTTCATGAATTTGTTACTGTATTATGTTTTTCATGTTCCAATTGCTTTTGCAACCCTGCTCTGAGCTTTCTTTAATTTATCAAC
The DNA here is from genome assembly GCF_001522545.3 of Parus major. Lineage (NCBI taxonomy): Eukaryota > Metazoa > Chordata > Aves > Passeriformes > Paridae > Parus > Parus major. The sequence continues at coordinate 9,910,638 of NC_031799.1, forward strand.
ACACAGATTACAAGAGAAACTGTCCAGATAACAAGATCAACTGTCCAGTCTTGGGCAAGAGAGCTGGACAGAATTTTCATAGTTGCAGCACCTAATACAGAACTAATCTGTGCCTTCTCTATCTATGGTAAATTTTCCCTTTTATATTTGTCCATGGGTTACAATAGCAGTTTTGGAAATGGCATCATGGTGGTAGTTCATATCCAAGTTAGCTCTCCGCCATGAGCCCCAAGGTACTCTTCCCCAGGAATGCCATCCACATGCTACAGGAACATTTCTAGGTATAAGACTGCCCATTTTGATAGACTGATCCAGTGATTCCATGGATTTGTTTGTGATTTCCTTGTGAAATTATTCAATTATACTAAGCAGTTCATTCATTACATTACTTATATGTTTTTTGTGGCATCAAATATCTGCAATATTGTTCAGCAGAGATTTCAAGTTTTTCTCAGATCATCTATAAAATTTTATAATTATCTCAGCACCAGAAAAGGGCTTTTGGAGTATCACTAAACACCTATCATTGATGAATCTCAATTCTCTATAGTTCAAGAACTAATACTTGCTCTTATTATATTTAGTATGTGCAGTATTGGTATTTTAAATTTTATCTTTTCTTAATCAAAATGCCAGCAGGTACTAGATGAAATGTTTTAAAAACCCTGAACCATATTGCACTCATACTAATTTGGTGGTCACATGTAAATGTCGGAGCTGGGAATACACATGTGACAGAGCTGTCTCTCCACAAACTAACAATGTGAACTTTCCTTTGAAAACCTGATTAGAAGAGAGTTTTGTCCCTGAGAATTTTTCAATTGCTCGGGATAGAAGCCTTTACAATATGTACAATTATTCTCCAGTAGTGACTTTCCATATGGACTGCTTTCTTGCACAAATACTAAAAGCTGCACATATTTGAAATACATTTAGGTATTTAACTGCTTATAAAGAAGGAGAGAAGATACTTTTTTTTTTGTGTGTGTGTGTGTGTGTGTGTTTGCTTGGTGTTTTGCTTAAAAGTTTATCTTAAGTGAAGGAAGAGAAATATTTACAATTGCAATGGAACAATGGTCTGGAACTAAGGAAGGGAAAGTTTAGGTTAGGCTGAAGTAAGAAGTTCTTGACTGAAATAAGTTTCAACTCCAAAAGAAGTTTTTTGAGACAGCATCATGGAAGATTTCCATTAACTGTGAAGGTGAGCCACTCTGGAGAAATACTTTATAAAGAGCACAGTCTGGTGAAAGTTGAATACTAGACAATCCTCACCTTTTAATATAATCTTTCTTTTTTTATGATTCTTTATCTCTAATTTTATTAGTGACACAAAGGAGATTTGAATTTGAAGCAAATTTTAAAACCTGACATACTTAAGAGAAATATCCACCATAGCACAGATTCTATTGAGAATGACAGCACAGTGAAAAAAAAATCCAGATCCAGTTTTTTATTCTTTATGTTTACAATTAAAGAGGATCATTCAGGTGCTAGATTATTGAAAATCTCACCTGTGTAGTACAGGCCCCTGTGTAGTGAGATTAGGCCCCTCCAGAGTGCCCTAAGGATACACTGGCCTTTAGAACTGCCAACACACCAAAGGTTAAATAAAAGTGGGAGGGGAGATTAAGGTGAGACTTTTTATGATTTTTAGAAAAAGACAAGAAGCAGTACCAAACAAGTCAGAAGTTCTCACTTTACTCTTTCTAATTCTCTGCACAAAACATCTAAGTGAGGAAAAGTTTCATTCATTTTGGTACTTAATTCTATTCATGTATTCCAAGAAGTAAGGGAAGTTTATTTAACAAACTAATCAAGTGTCCTTTCAAACCAAAATTTGAATATGGTCTGTTGCATGAAACTCAGTTTTCCTAGTTGTACCATTTAAAATAAGCAGGAGGCTGGATAGCACCTGTTCTAAGCAAGTCCATTTTATGTGGTGAAAATGCTGCAGATTTATGCTAGCAGAAAAGTGTTCAATCTGGTCTGCTTAATGATATCTGAAATTATCAATTTCAGTATTATGAGAATTCATTTCTTCTCTCCTGTCACATTTATATTTAACAATTGCAGTTCTCTGCCAGAGAAACATCAGAGCTGAAGGGAAAAAAGTTATACATCAGATAACTTTGAGATATTAAGTTACTTTCTGATTTTAGAAGACAAAGAGCAATGATATTTGGCCTGCTACATGCAGGATCCACTACTAGCAGTGCCAGAAGTAGTTATTCCTTGAAGCTGCACTGTCTTCTTTGACTGTGACATATGTCCAGGATCGAAGAAAGAGTAAAACTTGTCCCCCTAGTGTACTGTTGTTGTAAAATATTTAGCTCTCTAACAGGCTGGACTTTGTCTAAGGGTTCATTGTGACCTCTTCTGTATCTTCTGTGTGTTTTTACTGCATTCAGCACAACTCCTGGTGAAGGTCACTTCCCTTGGACAATTTTCTTATGACTCTAGGTTTCTGGGACAGAACTGATTACACCTGGAAATACAGTTCCTATAGAACGCAAGATAAAATTAGAATTGGATAATATTTTGCTTCTGTTTATCAAAGCTTATAAGAGCTATCTTAGCATTTATTCATGCTATTATCTGTATTTTTGTTTTAAAATTTAATTTAAAATCTGTGTATATACATCAGTTTTCATGTTATATTTGTAAATAGCATTTCCATTGCTTTGGAATACTCAGTTAAAAAAGAGGTCAGATGAGATAGGCAAAAATTATTGAATTATGAAATTATGAATAATGAAATGATTAATTAATCAATATTTTCTTCCAGGATATGGCTCTTAAATAACTTATAGTCAATATTAATCTGGTATTATTATGGTATTGGAGATATATTGCCTAAATTACATTTATAGTAAATTATGATATTGTTCCCAGAGCATCAAAGACAATTTAGTTGTTTTATGCAAATGCATTGAACACAATGCTGAAAAAGATTCTTGACTATTCACTGAAAAGCCTCACTAAGCCTTGAAGGGAGGCTGTGAGGAACATGTAAATGAGTGAATACCAAATCAGGTGCAAATCTGGAAATTTACAACAGATATTTAGCAAAAGAAGTTTGACTAGAATGGCCACATGCAGCATTAGTATTGCAGAAAATATTTAGCATTTATTTGGAATATAGCCTGTGAGTCTGTGTCTGGGAGTTGTTTGTGTAGGGGACTGTGGAATAATCTACACTGAGAAACACATCCTTACGAATCTACAGGGAAGGTGGAAGGGTTTTGTTGCTCTTCTGGCTGAGGTTGGTGTTTGGCCTAGAAAGGGAGTGATGAGGAGAAACAGGAGCATGTGCAGAGTAATGCAGCATCGTGGTGTGGCAGCCAGCTCCTCACCCCTGCAGCCACCTCAGACCACTCTGCTGCACCCAGGGATGCTGGTCTGCACCTCAGCCTTCCCCTGAAAGGGAGGAAGGAAAAGGTTTATGCCTAGGACACCAGATTATGGGCTGTGAACAGGTCCCTCATACCCCCAGGAAGTCCGTCCACTAAGTTTAGGTATAAGTTGGTTGGGGAAACATCACCTTCACATCTACTTTGGAAAAATTCAGCTGTTTTGGACAGATTTTGAATGAGCCCAGTCTTGACAGGCTCACCCTCAGAAGACCCTCAGAGTGGTTCTCCAGCAGGGAGGATAAGGAACACCTCACTGGTAAATCCCAGCAGGCTGAAGTCATAAGTTAAACAGGAGCTTTTCACAAGTGCCACGCACATGAGGACAAAAGTGCTTCCAGAAATTTCTTCTGAAAGTCTGAGCATCCTACAGACTTCGCAATCTTACACATGCTGTAGTAAATTAGAATTTTGTGGTTTGCCATTTAGGCATCAAATCCTCCTGTCACTTACAGTCCTGATCAAACCAGCTAAATCTTACCATAAATTTGAAACAATACTTACATAAGTATCCCTTGCATGCTGTTGTAGTGAAGAATCTCCACTGCTTTTCACACACTGAATTACAATCAGTTTATATCCTCATTTGTTTCAGGAATTTAGGAAAAACAGTTTAGAATAAAGAATATGATGGAGCACAGATGTGGGCCTTGCCTAGAAAGGACACCTACAAGGACAACTTTAAAAGCAGGTAATTTGCAGCCCTTCACTTATGATCTGTTAATTGTAGTTTCATAGCAGTATTTATTCAAGCATATCTGACAAATATTAAAGCATATATGACATATATTATTCATATATATATATATATTTATTATGTATCATATATATGACATATATATATAAAACATTATATTCAAGCATATATGAAAAATATTAAAAAGATTTTTAAAAACTGGCCACTTTCAGGATTTTCTCTCTGTATTCACATTGTGCATTAGCTTGGGCAAAAATCTATACATGAAGCACTTGATATGATGGCACATAAAAGATATTTTCTCTGGGTCACCGTTAAGGAACACTTATTAAATAAACAGCTAGAAAAATATTAATGCTATTTGTGTTTGTTTTCTAAAGATTAATTTGTTCAGATTAAATGGAAATTTATTCCCAGTAATTTATTTGTAGATATATACAATATATTTATATAAATATATAAAACCTAATAGCTTTGGTTTTTAAAGCATGGTGCTAATAAATACCAAGGTTGTGGGTTCTATCTGCATATAGGCCATTCACTTAAGAGCTGGATTCAGTGATCCCTTTGGGTCCCTTCCAATGCAGAATATCCTGTGAAATCCTGTGAAAATCCTGTGAAAATGCCATGTCCTCCCTGGAAGATGGAGAAGATTTGGATTTAGATCTCACAGCATCTCATTCTACCTGCTTGTCTCTATTAGATTATAAATGAGAATTCCAACCACCTCAAACTGTTCTTAGAAGAATATTTTAACTCAAAACCCTTTCAAATATGCTTGTGCCATGTACCACTTCTACCAGCAGCCTTTTTCCGTAAGCCACCCGAAATTCCTGTCTTCGCATATAGAAAGTGGCACATGAAGGATTTGGCACAGTCACCTTCAGGATAGATGGTGTCTGCCCACTTAGCCCTCTAAGTTCACCCTAGGCAGTGAAGCTCAGCTCACTGTGTGTACACAGACTCTGAGCTCCATCTTGGATGTGTTTCAGATGAACTCCCATGGAATCCCAAGCAGTCTTCCTGGCAGAAGATTTTCCAGTGAAGAATCAAATCCATCATGTAAGGGGAGGACATTTTCAAAGCTGAGGGTACATTTCAGCAAACAAGGTTGTCAGACCTGCCCTCAAGGTCGAGCCTTAATTTTTCAGCCTAGTGATAGTAATTGTTTGATTAGAAGAAACTCTGCATGCCAAGTCCTCAGAGAAGAATAACTGAAATTTCCTTGCTTCGTATGTTACCCAACAATCCTTCGCATCAAATGGTGCTACACTGTTTGCTCTGATACTGTGCCAAATCCTTGGCTATTATAAATCATTCTTATCAAATTAATCTAGTTTTGTCATTGGAGGTTCTGACTCTTCTGACTTATGCTCTCCTCCTATTTAAGGTTAAGAAAATATCTCTCCAAGCTCAAAAATTTATGTCTTTTGAAAACAAAGATGATAAACTCCCCCTGTTAGACCAACAAGGCAATGGCTGGAAGAGAAATAAAAACATTTTTAAGGAACTATTAAATGCAACCCTGGGTAGCTGGTTACAGTCCTTCCTCTTAACCAATTTCATGAGTATCTGAATAAAAACTTGTTTTTACTTCTTAGAGGCAAGCAGGACATAACTAAAGGAACATTCAACCTGAGCATGGTATAGATCATATCAGGACAGAGTGAGCAACAAACTCCTTAGAGAATTCTCCTTCTCAGCTGGTGTTTGTGGCTAAACTGAAATGAATGTGATGCAGAAGTATAATACAAAGAGTAACTGTGTGAAAATAGAGAAGCATGTGTGACAGATTGCACATAACCCTGTAAAAAAGATGCAGATTGAATTTGGTTTTTAATCACTTCCCTGTGAACCTGCTGAACCCACTAGGGTTGCCTGGGGATAAGTGAAATACAAACCTGATCCATTTGGTTTGCTACAGCTTCTGGCAGTCTAAATGTAATTTCAACCAAATCAGAACAGAAGCAGTTTATCCTTAGCCGGCACAGATGCAAGAGATGACTCAAGAAGAAATGAACCAGTAAGACATTTTGGAGCAAGAGGATATCTCTGGCTGTTTTTGAATTCCAAAACAAAAAGGAATGTAATTTGCTCCCCATTTTGTAGCAGCTGAGGGCTGTTTTCCATGTGAAAACAGTAGCTGTAAAAGGGACATCTTGCTACATTATGCATTTTCTTTCTTTGCTACTGATATGGCTCCAAAAACTGGAAATTCAAGTTCCGGTTTATTGAATTCTTCTACTCTTCTGTTGGAGCCCAAGAGCAGCCTTGATGCCTATTCACTGGTCATGGAATTCCTTTAACTGGGAAACAGGTTCTGCTCTGAAAGAGCAAGTGGGACAAACACTGGATTGTACCCTTGCACATGCTGGGCCTCTGCTCTCTGTGGCCCTCAGACAGAAACACAAAGGGCCAAGAGGAAGAAGCAAAAGAAACAAAAAGGGCCTGGACATAGCCTGAGGAATTCTTTCAGCTAGATCTCCCAGCTCCCACACTTCATTTGCCTCTAATCAGCAAATACACTTTCACATGCTGATGTCAGTACATTAGAAATTAAGCAATCTGGAATCACTGCTGGTTTTAAACCAAAATGGTTGCTGTGGATGTATCAAGAAAAAACTGCTGAACTACTGCCAGCTCGTGTGCTCTGTGCTGAATTTACCTGGCTGGCAGACACGTGCACGGAAAGAATCTTGTTATTGCTTATCAAGAAGGTGAGAGAACTGCTGCTGCAGGCATGAAGGTGAGAGGACAGAAACACAGCAAGATTGGAAGTGCAGCTGCTGAGCTTTAAGAACAGAAATGGTTGCCTGAAAGTAACTCAAAGGGCGAGTTGATCTATTGTTTAAAGTGACGGAAAGTACTGTTCAGACAGGATTCAGAAATATTTCTTCCTGTTTTCTAGGGAGGCACAATAATTGCTTTAGTTCTCAGTTTGGAAGAAACGGCTAATTCTTTGGAAGAACCATATGATGTATGTCATATCTGATTTTTAGTTCAATCCAGTGGAAATAAATCAATTCCAAAATGTCAGTATTAGATCTCCTTCCACATATTTTATTAATAAAATAGAATAACTCTAATATAGACGTTCCTTAAAAAATGGGGGGTTTTTTTGAGAAAAATGATTTAATGTTAATGGGAATATCTGGGTTTCACCAGAACTTGAAATACCTTTTATAAAGAGCATAGAAATATACTTATGACATATTTCAGAATTTTTCTCTCACTTGACTCTTTCCCAGACCTTTTTTTTTAATCAGCAGGTATTTGACTTGAAGTCAAAGTATAAGGGCAGTACCTAACATGACTCCCACTTGTGTTATCACAGACTATAATGTAAAATTGCATATTACAGAGATGAACAAAGGGTTAGGGCTTAGGAAGAGAAGCTGAAAGACTTTTAGAGGGTGGTAATCATCTAATTTGGTGTTTTCTATTTGCTTTTGAATCCAGGAAAAGGAAAAGAAAATTTTTTCTCCAGGTTAGTTATGAAATCCATATAGGTTTGGGTTAATTCCTCTGACCTTTGGAGTATCCATGAGGTGCCTAAGATACCAGCTCATTTGCTCCAGACTCTGTCTATATTTAGTAGACAGGTAGATGACTGGAAATTTTCAAAGGTGATTTTAGCTTAAAGGTGGCTGACTAATTTGCAGTACCTTTCCCTCCATTGATCAGAGAACAGACTGAGGAAAAATGTGTCTTTAGTAGTGGGCCACTCAGATAAGCACTTATAGTTAAGTTAAATCAATCCAGGCTTACAGGGTTTTGTTTTACCACTGAACCTATCTCCCCCACACTTCTTTTTTGCATACAGCTCATGTTTGAAACTAAACTTGGTAAAGTTACATATTTTAGGACTGCCAGACTTAAATTTCACTACCAATTTATTCAAGCATAGCTTTTGTTTTTCTCAATGTTCCTTCAGGCAGTGACACTTAAACTGAAAATGCACATTTTTGACAGTATGTTCAAAATTTGTACACCCATTTTATAAACAAAACTTATACATGTAAATCATATTTCCTCACGCAACTGCATTTCAACAATCTATTGAAACTTAGATCTGTCCAAGGTACATATGTAAATCTGCAGTCCCCTAAAAAGCCACACTACTTTTTCTGTACAAAAAAGTTCACAGAAAAATGCTGTAAAAGAAATTTAGAAGTGGATTATGTCCACTTAATAGCCTTAGAGTGACTTTTTCTGAATGCATGCCTAATTAATATAAAAGGTTCAATATTTCTTCCTGTTTGGTCCAGGATGATAAAGCATGTGTTAATGGGTGGAACATAAAAAGTAAACCATGATTCTGCCATTCTGCTCCCTAGTGGCTCATAAAATTGCTGTCATCTGAAGCAAATTACTTCAAAATGTGTTAGACTTGTAAAGGTGAACTCTATAAATTAAGATTTTACAACTCAATTTTCATAAAAAGTGGCTAAGAAAGAGATGTTGTTGCACATCAGTCAGTGGAGATCTTGAGCTTTACTATATTCCTTCAAACAAACCCCACCATTCTGGTGTTCTGGGTACCTAAGCTCTGTCTTAGTTTGCCACCTGTTCTCTCCCTGCATATTTCCACAAGTTAATATTTCAACTGATTTCAGGCTAAATTTTGTCCTTTTCTTCTTCTTGGGCTATGTCTTTTGCACTGAGCACTAACTGCTCATGGCTCTGCAAATCTGATCTGCAGCTCTGCCTGCCTTTGAACAGGGCTATACATCACCAAGCAGCTCTCTAAACAGAAAGGGGTTCTTCTCTACACAGAAAGCTGAGATATGATACCAAGCAAAGTTCTATTTTACCCTAGAGCCTTTCTAATCCTTGGAGGGAGGTAGGGACTGCCTAGTTTAGAAGAGTTTTGTAGGGCAGCCTGACCCATCCCTGATCATTTGGCCTCCCACTTCTGAATTTGAGGTGGGGAGGAAGAGAAAGGCAGAAGTACACATTTAAGTGCTTACCAGGTTTGAACAAAGGTAAATTTTGATGCAACCACAGTCTTTCACCTTGGCTTAATAGATGGAAACCAAACTTTTTCCACCCTTTGGTTCTCCCCTACATAAATATTCAAAATATTTAATTTTCCAGGAGTCCTTTAATCTAAATTTACAGATCTTGACTTTTCTTAATTGAAAATAGGGGGACATCTAGATGCAAAATCATAAAAAAGTTAGTAGTTTTAGTTCATTCTCACTCTTAAATATTAGTTGATGTTTGGCTCTCTCCTTCTGGTCTGCATCAGTCCCACACACCTGAGTAACTGACACATTCCACAATGCCAGGAAAATACAGCAACTTGATATCCATCATAGCTTCAGATTCCTGTTTATCATTACTCTACACTAGGTTCTTAACAAATAAAAAGGAAAACATCCTGTCTTGAAGAGTTTTGCAACATAAAAACATCAGGAAGAGTCCAAGAGCAGATGGCAGAGGATGCAGAGTACAAAGAAGGAAATCAGAATTCTAGTGCACGCTACAGATGGCAACATTCAGGGTCAGACTGGACAGGGTTCTCAGTAATCTGATCTAGCTGAAGATGTCACTGCTTGTTGCAGGGGAGCTGGACTAGAACACCCTGTAGGTCCTTTCCAACCCAAACTGTTCTGTGATTCTGTGCCCTTGTGAAACCTTTTCATAAGCACAGACTGGGGCACTGCAGCGACCCTAGGAAAGAGAAGCAGGGTAAAAAGGTGAAAGCAAAGAGCCTTGCACTGAGCTCAGCTGAGTAAAGCACATTCCTGGAGATCACACAGCAGGACTTGCGAAAGGCTTTTTAAAGTTCCATGCATTTTTCAGCTGGGTTTTTTCCTAGCGGTGTGACGCACTTCCAAAAGCACCTGTCGTTGACAGGAGCATTTTTTTCCGTATTGCAAGTGTATGAAACAGAAGATTTCTTTGTTACAGGGGGGCTCTGTTGAGAAGAGAAAACAAATCAGAGTCGAGGGATGCAGTCCAAACCAAAGGCTCACCATCTGTGTAGTCAAAGATAGCAAAGGCTTCCTTGCCATTGAGTAATGCAAACTTGGGGACTTCCTTGACGTCATTGTGAAGGGTGGGTGGTCTGTGTGATACAGCTGGCAGCATGCCAGTGATCAAACACATTAAAAGATCTTCAGTGTAAAGCATAAAAAGTAGTTCATGAAGAAACTGTGCAAGTCTTTGTGCCAACATGTATGATCCTTACTTTCTTTAAGAATATTTTACTCAGATTTACTACTTTTCTAATAAATTAACTCCCTCATGCCAATCTGTAAAGCTGTGCAGAAAATGCTTTAAACACCAAACAGGCATCCAGAGAATAAGATCTAGAACATCATATAGATAGGTATAAAAAAGATCTGTTTCTGAGTTTCTCTGAGCTATCAAAGCTGCTAAAACAATGAGGGAAATGCTGGAAGAATTGCAGCTGTCTTCCTGTTCCAATTCCAGGCACAAATTCTGTGAGGAAGAATGATATTTTATAGATCATTTCCTGCCCCTTTGCAGAAACAATGCAAGTACTTGGAAGTTCAATATTTCCTAAAGCCCCAAGTGACCTCAGGGAATGAATTTAGAAAATGGACTTCTTTTTTTGTTAAGCTAGTGAGCACCAAGATGGCATTGAATGCAAAATCAACAAAAAGTAACTGATGCATATTTTCAGAGTTACAATGGTTTTATCTGGCATATGATTCAGCATTTCTAGAAGTCAGGGTAAAGGTTTTCCATAATGTGGGAGTTAAAAGAGATTCTTCCATTAGGTTCACCTGCTGACAAAGTCTCCTTTACTTTGGTGCTGGAAAGTCCAAAATTAATCCTCATTCACACCAACAGTTTCAAGTAATATTGTTTCCTTTCTCTTCCTTCAATTGCTTTTAGATTTCACCTCATAAAAACAGGGAGATGAGGCAAAAATGGACACAGAGCAAAAGCAGAAATGGGAGGGAGGAAAAGAGAGTGAGATTCCTGTGCTCCAGCCCTTTCCTTCCTGAAGAGAACCCACCAATTAACAAAATATTGCTTGCAGGGATCCATCATCTTTGGTGGAAACTTGACCAAGGAATTACCCTAGATCTACAGTTTTTCCCCATGGAGGAAGATTAAGACTGTAGGCCAGGTTATTTTTACAGGTAAAAGCCGGCAGGTCTGTTCTCCACAGCTTGATAATGCTGTACTCAGAAGCACCATGAGGTACCAGCTGTTCCTAGAAGAAGTTTATGAATGGCTCAGGGGCTTTATTGGTAGTGACTAAAAAATTCAATAATGAAGGAGAATCAATTTTTACCTCAGCATAGAAAATACAGATGTCTATTTACAGAGTTTATAGACTTACATATATAGGTATGTCATAAATGTAACAAATGAGGCAGAATGCCTGTAAGTAAGGTTACCATGTGATAATTATGAGTATCTCAAGTGCTTGCTAAGGATGGTGTCCAAAACCAGTGCAAGTTACTTCCAGCAGCTGGTATCAGCACTAATAACCCCTGTGCATTTGTAGCTCTCTTTAGTGTCAGATAAACACGTCAGATGGTCAGTAAGACCATCCCTGAACACTTGTAAGCATCATTGTCATCCTTTTCCACTGCTCACCTGAAGCTGATCTGAATGTGAATGTCATGGCAAATACAGAACACTCGTGCTGCTCTCACAACCATTTGCAAATCAGCCTTCAGATCAGGGCAGATCAAAGCAGCCTTAAGCCATCCATGATCACATAGCTGTGACTTGTGACTGCACACAGCCCATGTCTCAGCCCCCTCAAGGCACAAATCTGAGGTGCAGTAATATCATCGCCACCTTTGCTGATCTTCAGATAACTTGCATCTTTAAAGGTCAGGTCTTGAGCAGAAGACATTACTGTCTAATACACTGAGCTTTCTGAAATTATAGCAACACTAGCTAAAATGGTACAACAAAAAATGTCAGGCAGAAGTGAATTTCAGAAGGAAGAAGATTTTAAGATGCGTGAAAAACCAGAAAGGGGTCAAATAATATTCCTTAAACCGTAATGAATAACTCAGATATCGGCATCTTTACAAGAATGTGACATATTTCAATCCAAGTATCATTCTAAATAGTTTGTGGTGTACAGAAAAATGTTTAAAACACATCTTAGAAACATGCAGTTCAAAGATGTAGAATGATATGTTAATCCCTTGGCTTTTTTTTTTATTCATCCCAACCTTACAGCCTCCTGTTTCAGAGCTAAAAATCCTACTCTTCATCTTTCAATGACAATGAGTGTCACCAAAAAAGTCATAATTCACTATGCCCTAGGATTTGTCCTCTGCTTTTGCCAGCCTTAGTGGAAGAAAAATATGGAGAAAAAGACATTTATGCTATCAGACCACAGCCTACTTTCCAAGAACTGGTGTGAGACATACATCTCCCTTGACATCACTGCCATATTTATCCTAACAATATAACAAAATAGCAATGCAGCAATATTTCATACCTCCGTGGTGCTGTTTAGATGTTGAGACCAAATGTTTCACAGTTAGACAGCACTTGAAATAGCAGTAGCTTTAAATAATGAAAAGCATGGATTTAATATTGGCAGTGCAAAGAGGTCATGTGTTGGGTGAAAATAATGATTTATATGCATTTTGAAATATCTGGAATGGCAGAACGCTTCTTTTTCACCAGAAGTTATCAGATGTTAAAGTGACAGACTGGATTGAAGAGCAGAAGATGGTCCTGAAAAACCTAGCAACCACATAAAGACAGATATTACTGTGGATTCTCTGGGGGGAAAAGCCCCAAACCTCAAGCAGTGTTTGGAAAGTCACTTCATTTAGCGTGGGAGGTATGAAATTATACATTCATGTAGTAGAACTGACAGAAAAGTGTTGTATAAATAACCATCAACAAAAAGAAGATGAGAGAAGGAAAATTTCTTAATCTCTACTTCACATTTATAAGATTAGAGAGATTAAAGCTCTTACCCAACAAACTAAACCCTAGATTTTAGCAAACAGTCTTGAATGAACATTCTATTCCCTTGTCTCTGTTAATGTTCTTGTCTTTGTTGTACCACCAAGAAACTCAGAAACTGGTGGTGTTTTTCTACATGGAAATTGATAGGTCTGCAGCATTCTGAGCTCCAAGACTGAAGTGTAGAGGTTAAAAAGTCTGTCTTAGATCACACAGCAGACCAGTGAAACTGTGGCATTCCAATTACTAATGCCCTGCACTAATTGAGCCCTTAGGACATCATTCCTGGCTGCTACATCACATCATGTCCAGAGCTGCTGCTGGGTCAGGATAGTGAACAGCACACGTAACCCAGATGGTTACACAGTGCAATTCATCATCTCATAAAAGACTACACAATATTAAAATAAGGCAAATACTAGAAAAAACAGATTTAAAAATAGCCTAAAAAATTAGAGTGAAATCGAGCAAATTTTACGTATGTAAAAATAAACAGACAAAATTTCAATTTCTTACTGTAAATTCTTTCTGAAAGTAGAGAACTTAATCCTGTCAAAAGTATCTGCTTTGCATATGAAGCTGAACACCATTTTGAATGTCAGTATTCCTTTAAATTTTGAGACTTTCTAGTAACCCTCACACTGCTTTCTGCCTGTTCTTTATTGTCCTTCACATCCCAGAGTAAGTGACCATGTATTGAGCTAAACCTTGTAAAGACAATGACTGCAGTGCACAGTCTCCTTCAGCAAATCTGTAAGGATGAATTATGCTTTTCTGTTGAATAAATACTACAGCAGTAAAAGAAACCAACAGAAAACACAAACACAGCAAATACAAACAGCAACTCAATGGAATTGACTCCAAACCAGCTCAGAAAATTCCCTCACAAGAATACACCACCAAACATAACAAGAAACTATGCAATCAGCTTTGGGGACTTACAGGTGGATGTCATGGGACTCTCTACAGCAAAGAAAGCATCATCTCATCTCTTGTTCAGGAAAACACTCATTGCAAATAAAAACACTTGAATCTATTGTCCAATTTTCCTTGTAGCTGGAAGAGTTTACAGGTCTCTGCGAAACATTGGGGGCAGAGAGCAGAAAACAAGCAGGAAGATAAAATTCCTTTAGTGCAAAAGGGCTGAGGCAGGAGGGGAGGAGAGTGAGCCCGTGGTTTTAATGTTAACTGTAATGAGGAATTGCAAAGTGGGCACTTTTTCACTCGTGACCTGGCCAGCAGCTCCTCTTGCACAGCTGCTAAACCTGGAAGAGCAATACTGGTATTTTACTGATATAAGAGTAAAATACTCTTATAGTATATAGTAAAACTCTAGAAATTCTTCGAGACATTCCTCTAGAAAAACCACAACAAAAATGAAGTGCATTTAGATTGAGCTTATGAGCCACCTTTTTTTAAAACCAGATTGTACAGTACAGCTAACTTTAGCAGAGTTCTCAATGTTTTAGTGTACATTAAGCACATGAATTATTTTTAATACAACTACTTGTACTAATTCTTCTAGATGGCATAAGCTTTGGCAATTCAATCAAAATTACGTTAAGTATCAAAAGTTATATAATATTAAGGCACACTCAAGAGACGTGGAGTCTAGAAGGAAAATGCACAGCAAAGTTATAAAGACTGAATCCAATTTTAATTTTTTCACTCTGCTAATCTGGATCTTCTGATTACTCACAAGTCTAACGTGTCTCAGTTCAGGTTTAGCTTTATACTTGGAAATTCCCAGTGCTTTTTATGGTTCTTATTTTTGTTTGGTTTTTTGTTTTTTGTTTTTGTTCTTTTTTTAATGGAGAATGTTTATCATACAGAATTAAATATTACAAGCTCTCTAATATGTAAACATTGTTCCATGTTTTTGGGAAAAGCTTAAGTCTCAGAACAATTTCTGATTTCTTGGTACTATATGGTCCTTGGTTACTCTGTTTCTGTCATGCAAAAATTAAGGCCAAGAGAGAAAAAAACAAAAATCAGGTTAATTTTTCTTTTAAGATAAATTAATCACTTACTTTTTCTATTGTTATTTTCTCATGTCTTTCTTAGAAAGGAAGAGTGACAGATCATGGGATGAATGTTACTGATTTCAGCAAAGTTAATCCTGCTTATACCAAGCCTGATCCCATAAATCTCATGTTCACTAACAAAGGGAATGCATTTACAAAAGCAGTGGTTTCCACCCTCTGTCAGTGAGGCAGGCAGAGCCTGAGTGTCACCATCCTTTCCCTGACAAATGACCAGACCTTCTGAACAAGAACAAATCCCTGTGTGGAAGACCCAACATAGCTTACCATGTGTGTGCTACAGAATCAGCAAACCTCCTGAGGGGGCTGCAAAAAAATCAGATTATTACACCTGGGGCATGGGGTGTGGGCCAGGAGATTCTCTCTAAAGGGCTGAATTCTGTACAGGGGGTACTGTCTCATCATCCATTCATAGATTATGCACTGCATTAGGGAATAATTACTTTTGGGGATAGGACCATTTATGAAGTTCCTGAAATCAAAACTATTTGGTGTACTTGTAAAATGTTTGCTATGCTGCCTCTCTTCTCTGTTCAGTGTTATGACAACAGGAGGTTTGGGTAGATCTGGGGTAAAATGGTTGTGCTGTGCTTTTGGACAGCTGAAAATGAAAGATCACTAGGAGTTAAGTTACAGTACATCAGCTCTAAACAAATATGAACCTGGCTGAGAATCTCTGAACAAAATTTCAGTTTCCTAGCCTTATAAAATTTGTGTTATTCTGTAAATTTAAATGTAAGTACTGCAATTTGAGAAAAATAAAATGTTTGGGTGTATGAGAGGTCCTGATCTCAACTAATTACTTGTGAGGCAGATCCAGTGTCTTACAAGAAGAGGTCCTAGCCACTTCTCTGTGAGTTCTTCCTTGGCAAAGGCTGGGCTGAAAACTCAGTTCCGTTGTAAAAAATAGGAGTTCTGCCATTCATTCTATGGATCTGGCCTCCACCCTGGTTCTTCATTTGTAATCCTTAAGAGTTGGTGTTTAACAAGTCCCACAATGAAGTGCAGGATGTAGCTGAAATGATAGGTTTAAATAGAAAAAGTGTGCTAAATGCTCATCTTTCACAATATATGAATTCTTGGGTAGATGTCATGAGGAAATGTAAACACCTACACTTTTCAGAATAAACCAGTAAGAGTGCTTAGGTCACCAGCCTGAGCTTAAGCTTGGGTAGCACTCCCTCACAAATACAGAACCTGATCTTTTGTGGCATTTTTGTATCATACAGCAATATTTTCGTTGGGAATATGATACCATTTTTGAAAGAGGTTAGATTTCTCTTTTACATTCTTAAATTAACTTGTCCAATATGATGTACAGCCACTGAAAAAAAATACTCATGGATGTTATAATAGAAGCCTAAATTGAATTGAAATGGTATTGAATACAAAGTTATTTAGTAGATGAAGCTCTAAAATCCCAGTTCTGCTCTTTTTAAAGGATTAACTCTGTTCAGCCTGTCTGAAAACCTGTGCATGCTGCACAGAAAGCTTAGCTGAGATACAGGTAGAAGATATGAACTCCTGAAACAATTACTAGTTGTTTATGTCCCGCTCTGGGCAGAATGGCAGAGCCAGCACTCAGGTTTCCCAAGCCAACTGATAACACAACCTTCCCATGGCAGTTCTAAGGCTGAAGATACGTCAGCGTGGAATCACTGAGGTCACTTCTCTCCTTTGTTATTCCCCTTTTTGGCTCCCTCCTAAATTCAAAATTGCTTTAAAGCTAACAGGATTTACAATCATGTAAATAAAGGACATTATATTAGCTTGCATATCAGATACGCTTGTTTATTCTGTCCAAGGAAGAGCTAGCAATAGCATTTTCATGACATCAGAGGCGAAGCAAAGGAAGCCATTCCAACTAATTAATCTCAGTAATGTTTATAAAGAAATATAGGAAACTGATCTGTGTAATTGTTCTAAGGAGTCACAGTTTGCACACTATGTTTAAACAACGTATGACTATTAAGGGCAACTTTGAGGATGGGTTTTTTAATTCATCAGTACAAAGTACTTTTCAGAGTTTATCAGAAGTGTGAGGTCCACCAAGGTGGAGATACAGAAAATTTTCAGACTTGTCTGTAATTAAAGCCCAGGTCCAAGGAATTGTGGAAGGAATGACAAACTTTGTTCAACACCAGTAATTTGTGAACTGCATAGCAGTGAGTTAATGGTAGGCACAAGGATTAAAATGATTAAGAAACTAGATTCCCATCAATATTAAATAATTCTATTCAGAGACAGTAAAACTTAAATAATAATTCTGAACTATGGTTGTAATTTTTTTCCACCTGATTGTCACCTGAATATCTGCAGCTTCTAAAGGGATTTGTTCAAACTGCAATACACTGTATGTATACAAACACTGAAAGCATCACTGTGGTTAAAATGTGAGTTAAATATGGGAATTATATTTTGCAACACTGCTTCATGAAAATCAAGCGTTCAGATTCAATTTTTCTCTATAAAATTGAGTTTTATAGTGATTTGGGAGCAGATTATTTAAGTTAAAAATTAATTTAACTAGCCTTCTAAGAAATTGTATGTCGAAGTTTTTGTTTTCTTTGTTTAACAAATGTGTTTAGTAATCTTTCATACTTTTCTTTAAACTTCATTGAGAATTTTAGGGGAAACTGATCTATAAACAGGGAAAATTGATGCCAGGGCAAATTGATGCCATTACCATTGCATTTTTTTCCTCCTGTATTTCATCAAATAATCACAGCATCTTTTCCTTAGATTGTTTTCTGTCAATATGTGTGGATCAATGATTTTTACATGTGCACTGGGTAGTTAGTAGTAGCTAGGTTAATTTGAGCTTAACTGTGGTGTTCATGATGCTACTGATCTCAGGACTAAAGTTGAAATAGGCTGGGGACCACTATGATGTGGGAAGGATATCTGGTTGTTCTCTACTGCTTAGAATGCTGTTTTGCAAGCACAAATCCCTTCCAACCAACAGATAAAAACCATTTAAAGAAGTGGTGTGAAAGATATGTATTTCACCCTCTGTACTCTATAAACTTCTCCCTCCATGCCCTGCTGCAACCCCCCACCCTCAGCCTAAGCTAGCGGCAAGTGGTGCCTTTTCCCCTCAGTGCCTGCAGGTCAGGAGCTGAGCTCACCTCCCCTTAATTCCCTTTGGGTTTGGTGGGAACACTACTACCACTTGCAGCTTCCCATGGCTCCTTCAGCCATCTCCACACCACATTCCACTTCCCTTTACCTGACTTCCCTGCAGCAGCTCACTGGGTCCTCAGCCTTCCAAATTCCTTCACCAAAACTATTGTCACTGCCCAGTGAGAACAGGGGGAATACATCTGTGACAAGTGATTTCTTTCACCAGAAACTAGGAAAGAACGTACCCCTTTTCAATTCCAAAGACATCTTTGATTTTTTTTTTCATAATGTTTGAAATGCACCAAAAGTAATTCAGAAGAATCATGCTTCACTAGTCAGCAGCTGCCAGCATTTAAAATGGCACTGCTCACTGACCTAAGCCAGGCCCCCAACAAACAGAAGCATACATCAAAAATCACTGTTGATACACTGAATTAATCTACTTTTTAGGGCTGTTCAGGTGAGCTTAAGAGGGGATGGTACTTCCAAGGTGTCCACTGGTCTCTAAGGTTAAAATTTAGCCTTGAGCAGCCACCCACACAGCTCCTGAAGGGGTGGCCTTCCTCCACACACTGCCAGCCCAGCATCAGTGTCCCACTCCTATCCATAACACCTTCCAACTCTCACTGATTGCCGTCTCCTCCCTTGTTCTCCTGTGCTTCACTCCACTTGTTCTCCTCACACACTGTGGGGGTCAGGGCAGTCATTCTGTTCTCTCCCAAACCACTGGCAGTAAAGGGAGTTGGCAGGCCTACATTTTGTGTATAAGATGATCCAGGTGTTGAAAGCTTTCCTCTAGGTCTCCATGACAATTTAGAAAAATCACTAGTTCCACAGAGGGATAGTAAATTCTGCTAACACTGCCTATGTTGTGACTTTTCAGAGAATTTCTTTCAGCTGCCAGCTGAGCTAGGTCAGAAACCTCTCAGTGACCTGTGGCCAGCAAAGGGCCACCAGACCTGTCACCCAGCCAGTCTGTCCTTGCAAAACCTGCTGAGGATAAGGAGCAGGGATGACAGTGGAATTCCTGTGTTTACACAGGATCTATTTAATCGAAATAAAGTTTTGCTGTCATACCTTCCTGTTTTCAGAAGTTATCCAGCTGTGAGCTTCCTAATCAAAAGAGATGTGGCAGCATGCCATGGAACAGCCTCGCCTCCAGCATGTAGCCCAGAGTATTTCCAAACCCCAGACTGTGCCTAGAAACACATGCCCTGAGTGAAAATCTGACTTTTATACTATGTGCAACAGAACATATACTCATTTAAAAGAAAACACAGAAATAGCAGGCACCAAGACCCACAGGCCACTTTGGAGAAAACCCCAATGTGGAGTGAAGCCAACCAAAAAATCCAAGGCTTCACCTGTCTTTCAACAGATAGATATCTGTCCATGGGGGACATATTGCACCAAGTTGCACAGTTGTATCTTCATGTATTTAAATTAATGTCTGAATTTGCTTTCACCACACTATAAATTCAAAGGCCTCATACATATAGGATTATAAATCTCTACTTTATGCAGAAAAAATGAGGTAACAGGTCCTCTGGGTCCTTTGGTCAGTGGAATGAGCAATCCCAGTCCTTTCATGCTTCACCTGAGGGCAACATGGAGCAAAATTCCAAGTACATTGAAAATCTGACCGCCTGGCATTACTTCCTAAAGGATTTTTTGTTCCCATCAATTTTAGCTTGGGATTACTAATCAATAATAATAATACAAGGTCCAGGAGTCCTGTCAGGAATCTAAAGGCATACTTTATTAATTTCAAGGATCCAAGAGTACTAATCCTGATTGGGGCTAAGTGGAGGTTTCTTAGCAGCGTAGTATTGCTTTTTTTTCTGCATAGTAGGTGAGTGACATGTTCCTGACTTGGACTGAGCTGCTCACAATGTGGAAGAGGAAAGAAGGCAGGAGGTTTGAGGCTCTTGACAAGAAGAGGAGAGACAGAGTGCAGTCACTGCTTGGAGGTGCAGTGGTCCCCCCAGGCACAGCTGCTGAGCACTCACCTCTGGCAACAGGGATGCTTAAAGGTTCCTACAGTATGGAAACATAAACTGTGGGGTTATGGTCATTTGTTCACTGCAGCAATCCACTGGCTTGATTAACTCCAGATGATGCTGTCCCTGGCCCAAATTCAGCAAACTATCTTCATCAAAGATCTCTCTTCATCAAAGAGTGTATTTTCCATGAGAATTTTGCAATAAAAAGCAATAAACTTTTTATTGTAGTTGCTAGAATTATATCAGCACACTGAACTCAGTGGTACTTTTGTTTTAATATTCCTGTAAATCTGGTGATCATAACCTCCCTATCCTGTGTTATCCAGGTGTCATGTTTCAGGCTCACAAGAATCCTTTCCTTTACATCTGGGAATCTACAATTCAACTCACACTTTGTTATATTTAAATGCCATGCAAGTGTGGATTTGACTTAATCTCAGGTAAAATCTCTAGATACAACAGGATTTTGATGTGTATGTGAGCTCCATGCACAGATATACCCTAGAAACTGCAGCTGAGCCGAGTCACAGGCACAGTGCTGAGACTGGAAAGCACTTAATCCCTTCTGCCATACATTCAGCATGAGCCCTGGATTCCCATGGTGCTCCTCCCAAAAGTCTGCTCAACATGATTCTTAAGGAAATTTCAGGCTTCAAAATTTCCACCCATGTCAACTACCAGCAAGCCTCAATTCAAAACTCTTCAGTGAAACACTTCTAATTTGTGTTTTGTATTATTTTGTATTTTGTATTTTGTACTTTGTATTTTGTGTTTTGCCTCTGCAAACTGAAAATGGAAGAAATGGTCATGTGAAATCTTTTACCAAATCACCAAGGTCTACTTACTCTGAAGTTGAACACAATCCTTTACTCAAAAGTCAGCATGACCTTGATATTGAGATCATATTCGGAAATTGTTGCCACCTTATGCATGAAAATGTTTTCCTCATAGCTAAAGATTAACAGTGCATGCTTTTTCACTTTCTTTCCCGATGCACATCTGGATGTTTACATTTGCCAGCCTGGGCAGTGCTGTTTTAATAAAAATATAATTGTGATTTCTGGGGCCTTGTCACACTTTCATTATGTAACAAATCTCCATAACAGAGGTTGTGGGTTATTATTGCAAGAGGCATCAGTGATGTGGAATCTGTGTATGAGTTGGTCTAATTAATTTTATCTCTGTAGTTGTTTTTGCTCTTGAAGACAATGCTGTGGAAATATTAACCTAAACATGAATGAAATGTTTCTTGAAAAATTTTCTTTCAAAATGGACCTTATGTGGGCATACCAAAGCTAAGACCATCCACATTTACTGTCTGTCACATCTCTCCACAGATAACTCAAACTGAACATCAACAACACAACACCTTTCAAAAATTAAAAGCATATTTATAAATTTAAAAATAGGGAGAAAAAGAATCTTAGATGACAAACTAAACCTTACGTCCTACTATAACTGTATCAAGAGGTAGTCTGTGTTATTTATAGGAGTCTAGGAGTCTTTGAAGTACAAAGACTAAGAAATATTTCTTCTTTCCATGTTGATGAGGAGTCTGTATCTCCCCTGGGCGCTCAAGTGAAACAGAACAGAAAGCTTGGCCTAGCCAACTGAAAAATCAATTACTTACACAGGGCTATATGCAAATATCTAGAATTAAATTTTTCACACCTAATTGATGAGCATAATTGCATTAATTTTTAAAAGCCTATGAACCTGAGCTCCAGTTTGTGCAGAGCTTACACACATAAATTGGACAAGTAACTTCATATTAAATGCTAAGAGAACCTTTTGCCTGGTTAACCTTTTGGCAGAAGGAAATTTCCATCAGGATCCATGGGCATGCCTGCATCAGATTATTTGCCACATTTACTCTTCCTGCAGCTTTTCTTTGAGAATTTACTTGCCAGTTGGTAGGACCTTTTCTGATGACAGTGAGAAAGGTCCCAGTTCCTTGTGTTTTGGTGATTATTATTTGCTGACTAATCTTTGCATGTGTGCATCTGTCTTCCAGAGATTTTCCATTCTCTGCTGTCTTCCTGGTTGGTACTCTGTGCATCCCAATGATTCTTCTACTCTTTTGTGCGTGGCTGTTGCATCATCCAGGATTGTGGAGGACAACAATAAGGAGACTAACAAGATATGGCAAGTTATCAATGATAAGCAGCTCCTCTTGAAAGCCAGGACTTCCTGACACAGTGACTCCCCCAAATGTTTAGGACATCTGTGTAGAAATCTGAGGAGGGTGAGTGTATTTTTAGCCTTCTAAAGAACCACAGTAATGCTGTCCTTTGGTGCACAAGATGGACAGCATGGCAGAACTGTACAGCAAGGACACATAAACAAACATTTCCCTTCCAGCACGATTTTGGAATAGTTTACTTGGTTCATTATTCTTGCGCATTTCTTCAGTCTTTCTTGTAATGCGAAGAGTCTCTTCTAATAACATTAAATACAAATATTAGTACCCAAAACTGTAAAGGCTGCCTGCAGACATGCAGATGTAATTACAGACTTGTCCCCACTCAATCCATTCTCCCCTTGCCTCACACTCACAGCTTCTTCATGGTTTGAATGCTAAATGTGTCCCACTTCATGTATCTCTAAAGCCAGATGCTGTTGCCCATTGGTCCAGATCATTACTTCACACAACCAGTAACAGTATGTGGATGATTAATAATTTGGCCTGGAGAAAAGCAGGGAAATGTTAACCCCCAGAGACAGGGCCTTACTTTCTTTTAACCATTTTCTACAATCAATATAAACAAAATGCCAAGATACCCAAGGTGAGCTTTTTTATTATCTGCTAACTATTGGCCTAGTGAGATGGAAAAAAGAAGATAGGCCAGAAATGTATCAAAATAGCAGCAGAAAGTGAAAACAGATTATATCCTATTCAGAAGGAAAGAAAGAAAGTTAAGAATCTATGTGACAGCTTTGGGCAGCAGAATTCTCATATGAGAGAAAATTTATCTGCACTATAATAGTGCCCACAGGGTAGAGGCAACCAGAGGAAGCTCTTGAAGCTGATGAAGAGGCAAATGATTTTGCACAATGATTTGCACTTATTACTGCTGGTTTCTCAGAGGCCACAGCATTCTCAGGCAATGAAATGATCCAGTCATAAACATAAATTGTTGAGAATGCTGCCAGCTCAGTGGGGAGATTTTCTATGCAGCACCTTCCTCTGTGTGCCTCCAGCTCCCTTAATGACAGACAGAGCTTCTGGGAGGGTACCTGACCTGCTTGAATGTTAAATTTTCAGTATGTTGCTGAACTCATCAAGAAGCTGTAGAAAATTGGACCCTCCTCAGATCTTCCCTCTTTTTCAGTGGTTATAGTTTATATGCCCACTGATGCAATGTTTGGTTCAATGTAAGAACGTTGTTAACATCTGATTTGATTCTTGTAAGGCAAAGCACCTGTGGCTGAATGCACAGTGAGTGGCTGATAAAACCATTGATCCTCACACACATCAGCAAAGTAAAGTACATTTGTCCTCACTGCCAAAGCAATTTATTTACCTATGCTGTTCTGTGAAAAGTCATTCTATTTTCCATAAAACCATAATTCCCATATGATGCATATGATGAATAAACTAATCTTATTTTGATGTTCATTGTAGGAGCCCAAATGCTCTCTGAATTTGTTGTCATTGCTAGTTGCCATCTGGGAATACCTCTTGTTCTTTGACTCCATGAAACAGTCTCCTTTCTTCTCAACAATTTGGAGCAAGCAAGCAGGCACTTACAAGGGAGGTAGTGTTCACCATCAGCCACTTAAGCACTCTCATTTCCTGCTCCAACTCTTAAATACACTGCCTCCACTGTCAATCTGGAGTTTCCCAGGAAAAACCAATGCATCTTTCTGTGCAGGACTCTTGCTTAAGAGCAAGGGGAATGGTAGGTCTTTTTTCTTTTCCAAAACAGTAGCAACAATTTAAATACCATGAACTTATCCCTGTGGGTTTTGGAGAAATGTCTCTTTTCTGTTCAATGGATAGATGAGTCTGTGACTGTGGTGTTGGGAGAAGCCACTGTACTGAGCAAGCAGGCCACCGAAACCTAAAGAGAATCTTCTGTTTAACCACATCTCTTTAGAATGTTTCATCTTGGTGCAGCAGCCAAAGTACAGGCACCTGGATGCTACTAAGGCATTAAAATCACATGGGAACAAGCAGTAATACCACTAGGACTCTCCCATGCCTTTTATGGTTTTTTATGGTCCATGGTGCTGTGCTGTTGCCATTTCTGTAAGATTGGCATGGCAGAATTCCCAGGAACAGAAAGCATCACAGTTCCTGCACTGTTATTGTCCCCACTAAGCATTACAGATCTGCAGGACAGTGCAGTTCCCCTGCATGTTCATCTTTTACCTGTGCTCAGAAAATAAATTTATTTCAGAAACTGTTTATTCCTGCTTAATACTCCCATCTTCCTCCTTGTGCTGTCACCTTATTTGAGCTGCTAAATGACCTGTCGGAATCCTGTGTGTTTTCCACACACAAACCTATCCAGTATCTCAACTCATTTGAGAGACTCATAGATTCATGTCAGAATGAAGAGTTCCTGGATGGAAACTTGAAAATGCTTTGGTTCACCAAAAGAAGATGAATCAGTGCAAATGTGTAGTTTGACCACAAGTCCTGCAGTTCTGGCTGATTCCAGCTGGCTCTGCAGTGCAGCCACAACATGTTGCAAGAGAGGATCCAGAACACAAACAGCTAGCTCACCATCTGGAAAAAATAGCACAGGATTCCTGCCCAGAATAGGCCCCTGCTGTCTTTATGCCATTGTTACAGAAATTAAGTAGGAAACAGCTGGCCATGTGGACACAGTTATTGCAGAATATCACTTCTGCAACAGGGTAGCAAGAAAGGTCACTGAAAATGTCCATGTGAAATGAGATTTTCATATGCACATGACTTGGTCAGCTTGCAACATCTATTTTAGAGGCGGAGTTTGACTTCTTTTGCTGCTGTCCTTTGTCTTCCTACTAGGTTAAACCTCAGCAGTAATTCATTACAGGGATAATAATAGAAGATACTGATAATTATTAAAGTTTTTTATGATTGTGCATTCAATTAGCATTGCAGAGAACTGTTGCTCAGGACAAGCTACTTCTTCATATCTGAGAGCCTCAGGACAGAGAGATTAAACAAAGTTATTCATCTTGTCATGGTAAAGTAAGTCTTTAAAATCCCCTCTTTTTCACTAGTGGGCACTTTGGAAAAGTTTAAGACAGAGCTTGTTTGAAGTCTGTGCTTTGAAGGAAAAGTCAAAATACAATAGGAAGAAGAAAATGCTGAACTCCTTAGAGGAGTAACTTATCCCAAAATAATGTTTAAGCATGAGGAAACTGAAACAGGCAAATATATACAGATGGCTTATTGTGTGTCTGGGTTTGGAGATCACTTGTGCTACCAGAAACAAAGATTAATAGATTTGGATCTTTTTCAAGGCCTGTGTCCGTCTGCTTCCACCATTGTGCATCTGTGAATACATGAACTCTAAGTTAGATTGCCCAAGAAATGGAACTCAGTGAAAGGTTATGCTCAGGCACGGGGAAGCCTGTGGCTGCTATACTAATAGCAGTGTCTAAATTCAGGGACCACAGCCTTCCAGCTCTCAGAAATGGGTTATTCAGCACCAAAATCAGAGGGAAGAACAGAATAAGCCTTTTAGTATTCTCAGCAACCTCAGGAATATGCAAAAGTGGTGGCTTGATGATTTTCCTGAGCACAGACACTTTGCAGAAGACCCCTTTTGGTAAAGCATAAATCCCTTCAACTTTTCTCTTCAGATTTTTTAATGAAAAAGGATGCTTGCAAATATGCAAATGTGTTGTCAGGTTTGCATTTCCTGAGACAGGAAGTTTTTGGTCCACAATGGGGTAATAGCTTTTCATCAGTACTCTGTAAATCCCTGCATGAGATGAATGGATTTTTTAAAAATAATTTGGTTTAGGGTCAATTTAGATCAGTATGCCTACAGACAGACAGGTCTGCTTAATTGCTATAGATGCATTTTAAGTGTTCATGGATGAATACACTGCAGTTCTGATAAATTGATACACTGAAGTCTGTGAACCATAACTCATGCCTGGATGGTTTGTGTATAGTTCCACTAAATATGAAAGCAACTCATATGTTGCTCATGCATATGACATACACTTGGGCATTTATATGTGGCGTTAAACTAGCATTGAACTCCACATAAGTAGGAACTGGAGAAGATGAGGAAGAGGGGAAATACTGAGGAAAATAAATGAGGTGAGATTAGAATGAATGACAAAATGCTTTAAGGTAAATATGAGAGAGCAAGTACTGATTTTGTGAAAGGGTCAGGAAGTGAGGGTTATTAAAAGGCTGGTGTAGTATAATCACGGGGAAACCAGCATGTGTTAATTTCTCCATCTATGAAACTATTTTTATTGTTTTTTAAGCTGAAAGCAACACAGACATGTTTGGATTAACGTCTGTATTTTCTGCTATCTGATAGCAAATATTCTATGTTGCATTTATACAAAGCTAACCTTCTAGACAACATAAGCTTTTTCAATTACAGCAATATACCAGCTCTCTATTAGTGCTGTGGGAATACATCCAGCAGACAGGAAATAATTTCTATAAGAAATTATTTGCACTTCAGCTCGATTAAGGGAAGCACCATCAGGGTCAGCTTTCTGTTGCATGGCTTGCTGTCCTGACTATAATTTTTCTTCTACTTGTACGAAAGTGAAAAGTATTTAAAAACTGTAAAATCATGTGAGAAAAAATCACCTCCAAAATTCCTCCTGGAATGGCTAGACAGATTTTTTTTTTACAACAGAAGACACTGGCAAAAATAAAGATGAATTTCCTTCTGTCCAAGCACTATTGTGAAAGCTCCAAATCTGGCTGAAGACCTGCCCTGGGACAGAGGTACTGTTGTGGCTTCTTGCTGTGGCTGTTGCAGTGTTGAAGTGACTTTCTCAGGAAAGCTGTAAAAGGTTTGTACAGCCTGCAACTTTCTTTAAGGTACTCTTAAAGTTAGGTGTGCACTGTACCATGCAATTTTCACCTAGACCCACTGTGGTGTTTTAGCATAAAAAAAATGTCCAGAGAGCCTATTTTTTAATTGTGCCACATCCAGTTCTCACAGACTCACTATATAATGGGGTTTAATTTGCTTTTCAGAAATACCCAAGGCACAGGAATATCTGACAGAAATATTCTGGAAAACCATCATAGAAAATGCTGTCTTTTCACAGACAGATAACTGCATGAATTAAAATATGAAATGTAGCCTATGTTAATGTATGAATCCTTTGCTTCAGGACAAAAAATTATCACTAACTTATACAGACTAGGAAAAATTCCTCCTCTGGGAAGGCTTTACATGATGAGACTTTTCTCAGCTTTCTTTAAATCATCCAACCACTGCAGAACACAGGGTAAATGCAATGAAATTAAAGATCCCTCGGAAAATCTGAGTTCTTTCTCATTATTATTATTATTGCTATTATGCATTTATTATGCGTTTCTCTTGAGTAATGAATACATTTCTCACTCTCAAAATAGTGATAATGTTCCTCAACAGGAAGAATCAGCCTCCCTAGTTTCTTTTTCCAGCTACAGCAAAAGAGCTTCTGTATGAATCCAATATCCATATCCAGGGTTAAAAATGAAACCTAGTTTCAAGTCAATGGAGTGACCTTATCATCTTCACTTAATTACTCTACAGTCTTTTAAAAGAGAATAACAGAAACACCAAACAAATTTATGGTCCTTAGTTTTGTCTTTAATGCTGACTATGAGTGGTCAGAAGTTTGGCTGGAATGTTTTCTTTACCTTTAAAAATGCTAAATATTGCCCTCTTTAAAAGTTTTCCTCCTGCCTCCATCTCAAGATTTCCTCAAACTAGCTGCTAGAGTGAATTATCTTACCATTGCAAAGAAGAAAACAACATAACAGCGGTCTTTCTGTCCGATGGTCAGAAAGTGTTCAACAGAGAAATCCCATAAGAGACCAGATTCAGCAACTGTCCAGAACAGCTGCAGAAAACTGAGGAAGCAACTGAATTTTGCAGGCCAGGGTATGTTCTCCACATCAGTAACATAAATCCTAAAGGTTGTTTCAACTGGTAATACTCAGAGGTTTCAAAAGCTCTATCCCTTCTCAAAGTGCTGAGTTCTTTAAGCATCCGCTCCTGAGAACAGGAAAACCCATGGGGCACTGGCTTCTCCTGTGACTGCAGTACTGTTTCTGAAACTACACCTTGGTGATCAAAATCTCTCAAATCTGCAGGTTCTTTGATAAGTAAATCAAATTAAAGTGATGATTCCTCTCCTGTGCCATATTACTCCCATTCCATCAATATCATGGAGGAGAATGTGGATAAAAATAACATCCAGCACTATGTAAAAATCAGCTCATAATTTGTGTAGGGGTGTCCCCCCCTAATTGAAAAAGTTAATTTAGTTAACTAAATGTTAGCTATCTCAAAAATTTTGCACCATTAAATTACTTATTTCAACTCAATTTCAAAAATCGCTATGAGAAACATCAGCTGGTATTTCTCCAGAAGAGAAGGTTCTAACTTAACTGCAATTTAACTTGACTAGGTGTTACTAACTTCTCTTGTGCTTATGTACTTCAGAGTGTAGTCCTATGACAAAATTCCCTGTTGGGTACTTTTCAGATCTTGTCTTACATTGCTGTATCAGCCTAACTACAATGCAAATGAAGGATTTTATTTGTGAGTTCCATAGAGGTGCTCCTCTGCTTCTCCTTTCCTTTAACATAGGTTTTGAAAGTTTTCAGACCAGAAAAGAAGATCAGAAAATACCTCTTGTAAACAAGAAGTGGTGAAGTATTTTGCTTGGAGACAGAGTTCCTACGTCTTCAGGAACAATGTTCCTTGAAACATTTGTTATCATTTCCTCTTTTAAACAGTTAAATAAAGAGACCTTAAACCAAGGGTTCACAGCGATATTAGCAAAAGGTTAAGATAATATTTGTAGATTGTTTTTTCATCAATGATTTCAAAGGGGAAAAGCAGCATAATTTAATTTTAATTGCTGCTCCCATTTCCACAGAATGGTGCATATTGATAAAACAGATGTAATCACACTGTCTCTGGACACTCTTACTCACCATGGATGTGGACATGGTAAATTAGCAAGAACTGAATAGGAGGAAGTATGAGTTACATGAAAACACTTTAAACTAGTATGTAAATACTTTATCAGAAATGTGCTTTGTAGGATGCTGTTTGAACTGTCTGGCAGCCAGAACTCCAGAGGCTGATTCCACAGCTGCTCGTGGTCCCCGTGAGACAGAGCTCCAGGTGTGCTGGAGCTCTGCAGGGCAGCAAAAGGATCAGCTGCATCAGTAAATCACCATCTCCTCTCACCTTGGGCAGGGATAGAGGTGTGCTCCAGGGTTTTGCTCTCTCCTTGCAATAGCCCAAGGGAATTGCTGGAGTAAAGCAAATGTTCACTAACCATGTCCCTAAACTTTTCCAAAGTGTCCTCTCTCTGCCTTGAAATACATTTTACACTGAATGCAAGCCCCATCTTTGTGCTGAGGGAACCTGCTGGTGGGGGAAATAATTTGCAATTTACTCCTGGTATTCAGGAATCAATCATGACTTGATGAGTCTTTCAGAAAAACAATTTGTATCTATGGCTTTAATAGTACAAAGAAAAGGTCCCACAGGATGGAGAGAGAGAAAAAAACAATGAAAAAGTAAGAGAGAAAGAATGGAAGCCAGTGATGTGAAGAACAGATAAATGGTTCAGCCAAGCAAGCCAAGCACATAAAGAAGCTATAATCCTGGGACAAAGTGTAAAGCAATTTACTGAGCTAAGTTTTCATACTTCTGGGGCTCCATGCACAACCTCTAGTCAAAAAAGAAGCTGATTCTTTTTCCTCTGAAAAAGGAGCTCTGAAAAACAGGAATATTTTCATGATTAATGAAAGATTAAATGATCTTGTAATATACAGCCCAATTCATGCATTTTCTTCATTAATGATTGATTAAGTGGCCTGAAAGTGTCTGCATACAGAGAGACAGATACAGACCAAAATTAATTGAAACTAGGTTTTCCCAGCAGAGAACAAATAAAAGGACCAAAGTATCTCAGATAATCTGAAGTCTACTTCTAAACATAAAATGAAGTGTTTCTTCTGATGATTACTTGATTCACTTTTTTTGCCCTTTACAGCTAGAAGTGTTTTGTCTGGCTGCACAGCTGATACAGGCATTTGACCTAGAGGGCAAGAAGCACACTTAGGAATAAACCCAAGTAAAAAGCCAAGAACAAATGCTGCAATATTTTTTGTCCTGTCTGTTTTTCTGCATCCCAGATAACAACCCCAAAATTCTTGATATCCAGATCTGGTTCAGAAATCTAATCTGACATTTTTTTCCATGTTTCAAACTGCAAGAATGACAAAGAATAACAATGATTTGAAAGTCCCTATTAAAAATATTAAAATGAAACTGTCTCATAAGTGAATGAATTAGGTTTAGAACTAGCCTGAAAAATTCCTTTTGGGTTTACAAGTTTGCAGCAAGTCTCCAGGGAGCTTGATTCTGAGCTACAAACCTGCCAATGTACACAGATCCTTGCAGTGTAGATGATGTTTGGGAGCTGACAACTTTCCACATGTCTCTTGTGCTAAATCACACTTTAATGTGTGGCTTAAATGTAAGGTAAAGACGATAAAGCTAGGAAAAAGGAAAATTCCAGATAGTAGTAGAAAAAGAAAAATAAGAGTAGTTGTTCCCAATCTAACAAACTTAGGAGGGTTTATTCCTTGTTTCCTTTGATTTGCAAAGGCCTGTAGAAATGATTTAATGTTTGCAGCGTTCATAGATGTGTTTTGCAAAAATGTTTATCCTTCCCTTTCCTTGTCTTTTTCCTCTGTTTATTTCAATGCCAAGTGAAAAATAATGACTCCCAACTTACACTACCATTCAAAACATTATTGTGAAATGAGCCTGGGGCGGCTGCTTGACCACTAGCTCAGTGCTTGGATTTGGCCTGGCTAGCACCAGGACAACAGAGAAAATAAATGCTGAATGCAGCTTTGATTCCTTCCATTAATAGAGATCTTCACCTGTTTCTCTCTGCCTCTCACTCTTATCACCTCCCCATACTTAGCATTTGCATGAAATCTCTGAACCCCAAGTATCTTTAAGACTCATCCACCTCTCTATCAAACAGTTGAATCCAAACAACTCTTTCAAAACTTCCCACTGGTGGACAAACTACTGGAGTGCATAGTCCCATTCCCTCAGTAAAACAGGTAGGCACAGGGGAAAGCATAATGATGCCCTTAAATTACAGAAAACCTTTGCTACAAAACACTTGCTTGAACCTTGGATTCTTTTTCAGCAAATAATGTTGAAGGTAACATTACTTATTTAGCTTACCTTTCAGAAATAGATTTTTTTTTTTTAATGGGCTGACAGAAATCTATTTTTTAAATTCAGGAAGTAACAGCTTTTCCAGGGTTTTGAAGTAAAGAGTATTATAAGCAGGGCTCAGTAGTGTCTCCTTTTTTAAATGAGTCTATACACATTTTTCAGGCAAGCTCACATGTAAAGCTTTTCAGATGTGATCACCAAATCATTCATGACTAAGATTGGCAATAAACAGAAAATAAAACAAGAAGTTTTATAAGTTGAAATGGGCATTGAAAAGTTTTTCATCCTTAAATGTATTTTTTGCTTTAACTGAATTTACATACAAGTACGTGTGAGAAATCTTGCACACATCTTAAGGGTGGGACAGTAGAAATAATTGCATCAGAATTTATGTATTTTGGTAGATCATGCCTTGAACAATTTATAAAGCTTGTTTCTTATTCTTAAAAGCTGTGTTTTCCTTTTCTGAACTCTTTGAACTCTGAAGAGAGTTGTGCAAAGAAGGATGTTCTGGGAAGAGAAAAGAGCCCTCATTCCCTTAGAAGCTGTTATTTCTCAGCTATTGGTTTTCTCACCAACTATTGGAGAGAAATCTATATATATGTGGAGGAGGAATAATTTCTATGGCACATGAAGCATTTAGGCTTGACATTTTGAAAAAACCACATAGCTACACAACCTAGATCTATTTCCACTATGTACATAATGCTTATGTAGCACAATCAGACAGAAGACAATCTGCTGTGCATGCGAATGCATCAATATATTTTGTCTACATTCAGTAAGTTGCAGTTAAAAACATTAGTTTTTAACCACCAATGCAGTATAACATGACCCCCTTGATTTTTAAACTGGAACTACAATAGGAAACAAATTTTTTGCAACACTGCCCAGCTTCCTGCCTCCCACCTTGGATTCTAACCTTCTTGAAAATCATGAAGTAATCCAGTTACCCTTGCAGCCACAAGGGAGCCTAAGCAACACATGAAACACAGAGCTATGGAGCAGTGTAAATGCAATGTAAATATGTGGGCATTTAAAGTAACCAGAGCTGCAGACCTGAAAGGTGATGGTTTTGATTGAAATCCCTGCTTCAGATTGCTTTTCTAAGACAGGTGTTAGTCAGGCAATGAATCAGGGTTTGTTACATCAACAGGACTAGTGGTTCTTCTTTCTTTTCCAATGTTTTGAGTTTTCCTATACACTTTTCTTGCTATTTCAGTGTTTTCTCCTATATGTGCATTTGGGAAACTACTACTGAGAAGAAACATGTTACGAAAAAAGGCCATAATAATTTTTTATGTATTAGCTAAGGATTTGGGGGTTTAAGAAGATTTGAAAACTGACTTTTTTGGTTTTGATACTTCTGTTTTCCAAGTGATCAGGTGATTTTTGATGCATTGTTTATACATTGGTCTGCTTGAATCATCTGAAGTAGATGTGATTTTCTCAGGCTTTGACAAAGTAAAGTTACATCAAAGTAACTCAAGTTAGGTATCCTCTGAACTGAGAGATTTAAAACCACCAGTTCTTTTTCAAAGCCTTGGCTGCTATATTTGGAAGCATTTTAACCCAACCACTCTATTCTGATGCAAGTAAATTGTGGCACTTGCTCCATTGTCAGTTTCAATATTTAGCGAAATCAACAACAGAAATGCAAGGGCTGCATCAGATGCCTGATCTGTCATGGTGCAGATCAAGTTATGCAGAGTTTCATCTGAAAAACTTATTCCACAAGGAAAACCATGCTGGCATTCAACCAGAAGATTAAAACATCCTTTGGGATGCAAAGCTGCTGCAAAGGCAGCACTGCTGATTGTCAAGAACAATGTGTGTGCTGCTTGATATTTCCATAGGACTTTCCTAGCTTTGTGAAGCCTTGGGTAAGTTTCTACCAGGGTCTGAAGACCTTCTCCTGCAGTGCAGCTCTCTTTGCTGCCCAAACACAGAGCTGTAGGTCTACAAACAGCAAAGTCAGCTCCAAACTTCATAGGCCTCGAAGGATAGGAAGGATTGTGCTGGCACCATGGGCTGTGTAGGGGTGTGTCTTTGCCTCCTCCCTCTGTGATGGCACTATCCTGTTAACATTAGTCTGCCAAGTTAGGTACATCATGTTCTGGCAGGACACAGCCTCCTAATGGTGTTTGTTTGACAAACAACAAACTTATTTCCAATAGGTGGTCTGTATGGGATTGAAGGCTCCTATATTACGTTTGGATTTTTGTCATTCTTGCAGTCTGAGAAACCAGAGCAAAGCCACTTACATTAGTAAAAATAAATTAAAAATCAAAATATCCTAAGGAAAATTGTGCTGGTTTTTTATAGGAGAAATAAAAAAAATCATGAGACTGTCTGATACCCATGAATGGACAGGTGATAATTTCCCCTGGAGGAATGGAGTTGTTTGTAGCTAGTTTTATTTCTGTGGTGGGCCAGAAATAAAATCAGAGCCCCATCAGAGCTCCTCAGCATCAGCCCCTGCTGCAGTTAAGGGGTATCATGGAGTTACTTTACCTTTAAGAAAAGTTGAAGTTTCTGGGAACTGCCTGGAGTCTTTTCTCCTGACCAATTATCGGTCATTGCTGAGAATTGACAGCAGTTTAGGCCATTGAAAAGTGGGATCAACTTGTGAACCCTACCTTAAAGTGTAAAACCAGAGCTCTCTTGGTTCTCTTTGTTTCCTGGCTGTGAAGAGCACGGAGCTCCGGCCTCCCGTTCCCAGCCCAGGCCATGCGGCCGGGCGGGGACAGGGCTGGGCCTGCCGTGTCTCCCGCCCGGGAGATGGGGCCCTGTGGGGGGTTTTCCCCGGGCTCTGGCTGGGCTGGGCCAAGCTGATCTCTGGCTCGGCTGCAGGGTTTTTGCTGTAACTAAATTCACTAGAAACTGCTGAGTGAAGAAGGAGAGAGACTCTGGGCCTGCAGCGGGCTGGGGCGGCGACTACACTCTCCAGAGCAGCCATGAGGAACTTTCCATCGCAGACGGCTTCAGTTCCTGAACCGGCCAAGGCCACAGAACTACCTACAACAGCCTGGGCAAGATTTTAACTCTGTCATTACCCAGATGAGACTTGCGGATTAATCTTTTATCCAGAGAGAAAAAAGGAGAGTGATCAACATGAAAAGAGACTTTATGGACTACCAGTGGCAGGAAAGAAAAGAAGAGAAATTAATTCAGAAAAGGTAGAGAATTAAGAAGATGCTTTAATTTAGCTGAAATATCTTTCTGTTAAAACTATGGAGATGGACAATGAAGTCCTGAAAAGAACTCCTTTAATTCATGATAAGTATCTAGGGAGGAATAAAGTGTTCAAAGTGTAAACTTGAGTAATTATGGTATAGTGAAGTGCTGGGAGATTTGAAGCCTTGAGAGGCAATGAGAAAACTGTCGTCTAGTGAAGCTCACAGAAACAGATGAAGAAGACTTTTTTTTTTGCCTTTGAATACTCATCCTTAAAAATGTTATCCCTAGACTCATGGCCCATAATACACACCTCAGAGTGATGTAAAAATGGGAGGGGTGGGCTCTGATAACAGCAGCTCTGGGCAGCTGATATCAGGGCAATGGAAAACTGTAACAAAAATAGTTTTCTTGTGAGAAACTCCATAAATTAACAGGAAGAAACTTTTGTTTCTCTACAAAGACTGGTGAAAAGACTGTAGCAAGAATTGGGACTGTTTTAACCACCGAAGATCCAAAGTTTTTGTCTCTGTTGTCATGTGAACAAAAGAATAGTGGGTAGATAGGGGATGAAAAGGTTTTTCTGGAAGTTTATTCCGGTGTTCTTATTATTGTAGTTTGTCAATAAACTTTGTTTATTCCTTTTAAGTTTTATGCCTGTTTTGCTCTTGTTCTAATCCATATCTCACAGCAAGAAATAAGTAATTTTCTTAGTTATTGGTTTTAAACCACGACAAGGGGCAACACTCAGAGCAGGCCAGTGACAAAGGAGGAAGATGCAGCACCCCTCAGCACAGCCTGGGGGACACAGTGGAAAGACCCCTGGGACTGAGATTTGTTGTGTCAGGCTTCCAGCTTGATTGGCACTTTTCCTCCAGGAGTGTACATTCCAGAGGGGCTCTTTAAAGTAAGTCAACAAAAACTTTTAAAATGGCATTAAAGGAAAAGAAATAAACAACTTAGGAAAACTGGCAGGCAGAAGGAAGGACATAGGTTAGGTGTGGAGAAGAGGGACTGGAGAGGGTGATGGAGGAAACAAAGGGAAAAAATAACAAAGTGAAAATAAGTAATGAAAGAAGTGACTATAGAAACAATTGACAATGTAAAGGGGCTAAATAAAACATAATCTCTTATGCAGACATTCATGATTAGAAAAGGTTATTTCTCTTTCATTTTTATTTCCTTGGCAGAGAAGGGGGAGCTGTAGGGAGGAGGAAATTAAGTGTTTGCTGCTGGTGCCGATGGAAAATTTTGTTTCAGCTGCAGCTCAGGCAGAGAAAGAATTTCCCCTGGTCAGACCCAGGTAAGGGGTTACAGAGAAGTGGTATCTGTGTCCAAGGCAGAAACCCTTAATATCTGTATCAATTTGTCAGGTCTTGACTAAGGAAAGCAATATTAATAAGACTTTAACATACTTGCCACTGACATGTGACATGTGTACATAAATATTTAAGGAATGATGGGATCACTTAACCACTCTTTCTTTATTTCAGCCTCAGTTCCCATCCCAAACTGAACTGGAAAATTTTTTATGCACTTTGGCTTGTCTCAGTTAATTAACACCCCCACCCCTCTTTCTATACCTCCTTTCCTGTCTACTACTTCTGAATCACCCTCTCAAGCTGTGTCCAGGCTGCCTTCAGCTCTGGCGTTGAACTGCAGCTTGTCACTAAAGGCACCTTGGCATGTACATAAAAGAGATTTGAAGGTGGAAATGACCACCCATTAAATCACCTCATCCTTCCAGTCAGTGTGGGATTTTTCCTGCAGCACACTCCCCAGGGCCTGGGGTTTTATTGCTTCGAGCAACAGAAATTCTACCTCCACCCCCTTTGGGAGGAGTGCACGAGGGCTAATAGATCACACTCTTATGCAATTTTTCCTGATACATAGCCTGCATTTTCCTTTGTTTGATGTCTTTACTCCATTATTCATATTTATAACTGGTGCTGGGTGAATCCCAGGTGGTTCTGATGTTTATTTCTGTTTAAGAAGGCATGCAAAAAGCCAGAGATTATCTGCATTCTTTAAACCTTTTGGTGCCTTCCTGACAGACTCTGTTATTTCTTCCCTGAAACTGCCCAGGACCCAGTAAAAAGTCACATTTCTCTCTACCCCAGAAGGGTAGAAGGTTGGATACTGGCCAGTTCCATGCTCTGGTAAATCTATCCTGAGAACAGACTAAATCCCTCACCTCCTCAATCTACAATATGCCTTTTTCTCATCATTACCCAGTAGCCGGAGTCCTCCAGTTTAATTTCCTGTACTCATCAGGCTATTGCTGTGCTTTTTGTACTCCTTCACCAAACCGAGGGGTTTATCAATCTGTTTTTATTTTTATTTTTATTTTTATATAGACACTTTGATGTCTGAGCATAAGAGATACTTTAAGTATTTTTTCTTAAGTAAGGAAGGTACTTCTTATGCTGTAATTTCAGCTGATTTCTCATGAAACTCTGCAGTAACCAAACAGGAGCAAGCAGGATCCTTTCATTTGTTCTGAGGAAATCTTGCACAGCAGGATTTAGTCTGTGAATTCCTCCTCTGGACCCTCCATCCTGTACATGCAGCCAAATACTGCAGAGGAGTCTCAGGGTACTCCATGCTTTGAGAATGCCCAAGCAAAATGGTTACTGCCAATCTTGTTTAGCAGGGATTATACATGTTTATACATGTATTTTATACATGTTTATACATGTGTGCAAGGCCAGGGACAAACAGTGCTGCCAGGACCTTCTCACTATCTGAAATTTTTCATTATGGGAGCAGGCTGCTCCCTCTTCAGATGGCAGAGACATTATTCCAGACCTTGATTCAGGCATCTAACTTGGCCAGGACACATTAAGTCACAGTCAGAGGGACTGCTCCTAATACTGTCATTTTAATAAATACTAGTTACCAGGGGTGTAGCAAGTGCCAGATCATACCTTTCTTCTGTAAGGGTTTAAGAGGGACTTAAATCAATGTTTCTGTCAAAATGCCCCTGTGCTACAGTGAAGCCTGTCTTCTCACTCTTCCCCCTTGAACATTAAATAATGACAAAAATTGCTCTGCTGCAGAAAGAGAAATAAAAGGTGAGAAACGTTTGCTGTCATCTGGTAATCAAGGCATTCAGATTATGGGGAAATTATTTTTAAATGCTTTTACCTGAGGCATTCTCATTTTTTATGCAACAGTAAATTGAGTACACACTGTTCTACAAATAGCATGGTTTTTTCTCTGAGGAGGCAGAATGATTGCAGTACTGTGTACCTCATCCAAATGCAGGATGCTGAGTTTCCTCCAGTCACACCACTACTGCTCTAACACCAGGCAAGACAGGAGGAAGAGGCACAAGCACCCCTTCTCTTATCTGCTTTATATGGTTTTAAGTGTGCTTTTAGCCTGCTAGACACCAAAAGGGGAAGCTTGCTGGCTGACAGACAGCACAGTGGTGGTTGTTGGCCTTTGGAGGTGCTCATGTAGTGAGCAGCTGGCACCTGGACTGCTTTCATATCACAAAAACACAGGTGGGAGAAAACCAGAGCTTACATAGACATGTGCTTCTTATGTCTCCTGCCCAGAACAATTATAAATACACAGTTACAATTTTTTCCATCATCTTATTTTTGAACTGTATACACAGGTATCAAAACCCTAAATTAAATGGCAGTGTCAAGAAGTAATTGACACTGATAATAAAATGCCAGGCTTGCCAGAACAATTAACTGGGGAAAGGGGAATATGATTATTTTTTTCTGAGGACTAAAGACCATCAAACCAACCCTCAAATGACACAGAAAGACTTACCAAGAGTAGCATATGTACACAGGGAGACTCTTTTTGGCTCATCCAGGCTTTAGAGATTGCAAATTATGGTTATTCCTAGGAGGAAAGAAAAGAGGTTCTGTCAGTTGTACAATTACTTTTTATTGGCAGTGCTCTTTCAACTCAAGAAAACATTGGCTGAGGTTCAAGACCAAGATTTGGCTCAAATGCCACCACAATTTTTCAGAAATGTGATGAATGTTCCTCAAGAAATAGTTTCCTAAGGAAGCCACAAAAATGCGTCCAGCTAGGTTTCAGGATATCTAAAATGATATCCAAAAGTTTCTACCAGTGAACATCAATTGCCCTAAGTAATTTCACCAAATGACATTTTTACCTGTCAGACTGGCTGATGCTCTCTAACAAAGGGATCCCTGACACATTTGGATGAACAGTTTCATAAATGTTGATGTATGTTTATCTCTACACAGTTCATCACACTTCAAGCATTTATCTTGAAGGATAAGCTATTAAAAAAAAAATTAATCAATCTAGTGCCAGTGGAAGACAGTCCTGTCTCTGTGAAGGTGGTGACATGTTGGCCTGAGGGTCATGTACTGAACATAAATTCAGTCACTGATCTCTCATGCCTGAGTAAAAATATCCCCAGGACTGAGAGAAAACTTCATTTCAGAAAAGTTGACGAGACTTTTTTCAGTTGCTGTCAAGGAAGGCAAGATGTCAAAAGTCTGTCTTCCTGCTGTTTTCCCTGAAGATGTGTCCCTACAAGATAGTAGGGTTAAAGCATTAACCATTCCTACTCTCAGTTCTAGAAAATTTAGAAAATTAGCAAATACTAGTAAACTGATCTTTAGCTTACCCTGACCTGAATCTTAAATTGCTAGAAGAGACTGGAGATGTGTCATGTAAAACATCTACTTTTGTTCCCAAAACACCTTTAATGTTAACTGAGTTATCTAGAACACAAAAGACTATTTGTAAAATTTTTTCTATGATGCTTTATACAGAAATACTGGGAAAAATTTAAGGTACTTACAGATGATTCCTGTCTGTAATGGGATGAAGATATAAAAGCATAACCATCAAGCAAAAGCAGGAGAAATAGTAATTTTTATTTGTAAAATGTGCATATAAGTGTATCTGTAAGGAGGCAGATTTAAAATAAGCTCAAGTCTAACAAATATTGGGAATACCTTCTACAATTTCAGAAGATTAATGACTTTGGACTATTAATCAGCTGTAAAAACCAGTATTTTTTTAATTTTTTTTTCAGCATTGAGTTAATTAAATGTAGTGACATATTTAGGTTTTTACCGGTGAAAGGCACTGCTGCTAGGATATTAGTCCAACCCTCCCCTAAATGAATGGACCTCTAAAAATCTGTGCTTTTACTCTGCTTTTTTTTTTCCTTTCCTGGGCTGCAGAAGGATCCATAGTTAACCCAGAGGATGTTTTTATCTCTCCATCAGCTCTCCAGTGAATTCTTAATACTTGAAGTTTTGATACGAGTGTGATCAGATTCTTCTTCCTCACACTCATTTCCAGTTATTTCAGATTATAAAGGTCTGGCATACTCTCAAAACACAGATCTTAAATCTGGCAACATTTCTCCAACAGATACATGCACACAGAAAGCACAAGGCTAGACAAAACAGGATAATGTGAAGACTGTATTTAATAACACAGGAAAGAAACAGAATCAAATTCCCCAATTTTGATAAGATTGCTGATAAGAAATGAACTTGTAACTTAGTGAAATATATAAGTTTTGTCCCTCTGTGGGCTATAAAAATTAATGCTTGCTAGTTAAGATTTCAATGCATTTCAATAGTTTGGTTCATAATTACTTGTATTTCTAGACAACTGAGAATAAACACAAAAATATTCAAAGTTCATTTGGAGTTCACTGATTAAAACCTTTCCCAGATCTCAAAATACAATGGTTGAGCTTTCGTCCCAAGGAAAGGTTAGATTGATTCCTGATTCAATCAGTTGCTAAGCGTTATTAAAATCAGTGGCTTATACAGTTTCTTAGACCAAGAATAACCCTCCCGTTATTAACTCTGTACTGTCTGACAATACTTTCTTATGTGGAACAGACCATGCAGTAAATAGATGACAAAAGACACCACAGAAACAGGTGATAACATATTCCTATGTCTTTAATGGAAACATTTTGTTACAATTTAGGTTATGTGATATTCTTGAATTTTTAAAAAGTGTGAAAGAAAATGCACAGAATAAAGAGTCAAAGGACACCAGTGAATGCAGATATTTTAAATGACCAAGTCATAGAAGAAATAAAACACATTACACAAAAAAACAAAGGTTATATCCACAGTCATGAATACGCACTCTCCTCTACACAAAAACAACAATAAATAAAATCACATTATATGCAGATAGTTCTACTTACATCAGTACAATATACTGCGCAGCTTTCCTTTTGTTTTCTGCTCACCTGGTACTAGGTTTCTCTGTTGTCCAGTATTTTTCCAGTAATAGGGAACAGCATCACCATAAAAAGGGGACAAAGTTTCTGTCCACAGCGTCAATCCTGAGTCCTGTTAGTTTTTGACTGTTACACCCTATGCACAAGAAATACAAATTCTGCCCATTGCCTTCATCCCACCTCTCCAGGTTTTCTCAGCACTTTCAGACCTGCACATTAAGACTCTCTTTTCTGGGAGAAAGAGAAGTCCAGGCAATCCCCAAGTAGAAAATAACACAGCTGAGCTCCTTGTGCCTGCTGCCAGTGCACAATATCAGCAAAACCTGTGCTTGTAGTTGGGGTGTGGGGGGCACAGTTGTGTGTTCCTTATGCATACCAGTTGACATTACAAAAGAAACTCCTAAAATAAGATTTCATTTTTTTTTAATACCCATTTTGGTACATTTTTGTTGCTTGTTCAAGTGTCCTCTAGAAACATTCATGTGACAGAAACACCAAGGAACAGTTCACACAGAGTGGATTTTAACCTTTCAAAGATTTTTCATTGAATGAATCCAGCTAACATTTCTGAATATAGCTTAACATACAAACTGTGACAGTGTCAAATTATTCAGAATAATTTGTCTTTGATTCAGAATATTAATTTAGTGGTTTGTGAGAAATTTTGAGGGAACTGTAAGCCTCTCCTTTTCCACGAGTTTTTTGTACTGTTAATTTGTTTTATGTCACTTAGCACCTTCTAAAATGTAAATCCTGGCAGAAGTAATTGCATAAAAAAAAAGTCTATATAGTGATACACTGGACACAACTAAACTCTAACCCAAGAAAGCCTCAAAACTGTGGCAGCCTTATTTTCTTGATCAAAACCAGCAATAATTCCATTAATGGTCCAACATTAACCTTTTTCCTTTCTTCCTCTATGTGTGAGATAAAGGGGGAGCTGCATCTATGACAGACTTAAGGCTTCTGTGGGGCAAACCACAGTGCTCAGGCTTTCTGTTGTTATTCTTTAGAAGAGAACAGACACTACCAATGTCTGCTGCACAGCTTGCTGACCCTGCAGACAGCCAGGTCTGAAGTCTCACAAACAGCTATTTGTTTTAATTTCAACAATCACTTTCCATCAGTCTCAGAGTTCAGATGTTAAAAGGTATCTGAGAACGAAAAACAATTCAGCCCTCAAGCCATCTGCATTAATTTCTGCCTCTAAGCAGGGATATGCACAGTGCAAACTCTTCCATTCTTCCACTTGAAAGGTTTCACACACACATACAAATCTTTTTGTGCTTTCAACAGCGAGAAAGAAAGGGGGAGGAGGACATACACACAACACACCTGAAAGCAAAATTTTTCCCAGCATGTCCTTAAAAATACATTCCAAGAGCAATGCCTGTGTTTGTTTGTTTCTAAAAAGGGCTAAAACTGACTCCTACAAAACATGCAGCTGGAAATTTGTCCTTTACAGCTCACTGTTGTGAGGTGAGTTACTAAGGCACGTTGCTAACCAACAGAAAAGGTAATGTACCACTAGAAATGGGTATGTCTGTTCCCATGTGCCCTGCCTTGGGGAAGGTGGTTGTTAGACTTGACACCATTTTATAGCAAAAACAATAAGGATAAAAAAAAAACCCCAACAGGTAATTCCAGGTCCAGAACTCTGATAGTGGCTGGCATAGCCACGGACCAACACAAGGTGTGTTGACAGCTGAGCAGTGTCCAGCAATGAACCATGTCTGAAATTACATAAAAACCAACATTCTCAGTGAAGAAGGAGCATTTCTGACATGCTCCTTAATATTTTCATTCCCATAAATGATGGGAAATGGCTGTCTTCTTTTCAAAGTACTTTTAAAGTTAGACAAAAGACCATGAAAAAAAAAAAAAAAAAAAGGGTAAATAAAGGCTGCTCACTCTACTCTTCGAGAAAATAAGGAAAAATAACCTTGACTGCTTTACTGAAAGAACCAGAATGCCCACATGGCTACACTCTGAAGCACAGAGAAGGGCAGTGAAGGATGTAGAACTGTCTTGAGCTCCGGAAAAGGTGGACTGAATTGCCAAAGAAATTTATGACCAGGACTATTAGCTTCCTGTCTTTGATGTCTATTCTTGGCTTTCCAGGAGCACTATGGCATTCATGAGCTAAAAACATCACTGGAGCCAAGGTCAGCTAAGGCTGATGCAGCCTGTTCTACTGCAAAGCTGAGAAACTCACTCTGAACTGCTTCAAGCCTGAAGAAACTCATTGAGGGCCTGAATTTACTTCCACTGAATCAGTAAGAGGTTTTTTGTCAGCTTAATGTGTGATTGCAATTCTAAGACAAAAAATGAATCAGAGATCAACCTCCCAATAAAATATGTCAGGGAGAACACTCTTTATTTTGTCCAGCACGAATGTTTTCTACGTATTAGCTACACCTTAATAACTCTCCACTGGAAAACCCCAATAAAATACTCCCAATAATGCAATGGCGCATTGCTTACGAGCAAATTGAAAATAGATCAACATGGTTTATTTTCAGAAATTAATTAGTACAACTCTTTAATAAACTGAATCCTGTCCACAATCTTCCAAGGTGCTCTTAATCACACTCACAAGTTTTAGCAAAGACTGAATGTTTTCAGAGCTCAGCTGGGTGTGGTCTTCAATGAAGCACACTAGAGCAGGAGCTGGTAATTAACCAGGGATGGTGGTAGTCACAGACAACTCAGAACACACAAACTGTCCATAAACAAAGGTTTCAGAACTACCAGTGGCACAGGACCTAAACATCTGACTCTGCAGCTGTGGGTTTCAGGAAACTAAATCACAATACTTCAGAAAGTTCTGCTTCATCTTTGTCAATTGCAGTAGAAGCCTGGGTGTTGAAGTTATGAGGGTAAAAAGGCAGAAAAACTGTCCATAGAACCTTCAGGAAGAGGATTCTGAGGTGAATCAAAAATTAAGCTGATGACTTTTTAGTAATTTTAATAAATACTGAATTAGCAGAATTTGCCAAACTTTGACAAACAGTATGAATCACTAGTTCAATTTCAATTTAACAGGCACAGCTGTAAAATTTAGCAATAAATATACATAGCCAGCCTTTCTTAAATTCAAGCACACGGCCAATCTCCCTTTGGTTCAGCCATGGCCAGGGTCATACTTTGGTCCCAAGTGGGCAAAGCACTTAGAAGCTGAAGTTGAGCATATTTTAAGTGTGTTCTGAAGTGCTGAGCTGAGTCAAGGGTCTCCTTGTGCTTCTCTGTAATACAGATGTATATTTGTATTATGGGCAATTTGTTGAAGCCAAAAATGTAGGTTTTGAAAGCTCTTTTGATAATCAATTATTATTATTTTGATTACACATTCCCTTACAGAGTTTGGAGCCTAAACATTGTGGCATTGAGCTAATGCAGATGAACCAGAAAGGAAAAGTGCATTAGCCAGTAAAGAATCTCTCTGCTGAATAATCTAAACTTAAGGCAGCTTCTGATCTATGGTCCATGGAAGACTTGGGAGCTATTAGCAAAAGGTCTGTGAAAGGCAGCTAAGAAGAGCAAGTTTATTTATGCTGTGAAGGAATCTACTTAGGTGAAATGTCTTAAATGATCTCCACACTTCCATGGGAAAAACGCATACATTTGTGTGCATTGATTTGCAAACATTAAACCCCATTGATCCAAAATGCTCTAAGGTGCAAAGAAGGTTCACCCCTTGGGAGGTGCTGG
The DNA here is from genome assembly GCF_001522545.3 of Parus major. Classification (NCBI taxonomy): domain Eukaryota; kingdom Metazoa; phylum Chordata; class Aves; order Passeriformes; family Paridae; genus Parus; species Parus major. Next base: position 9,955,366 of record NC_031799.1, read on the forward strand.
GATGCACAGTTTTGGCTAAGCCTAGGTCAGCATCCATCAACAGACATCAAAGAAACACTTCCTGAGGTCATGATATAAAACCCTGCACAAGAGTTCTAAAGGATCAGAATTAATATTTTTTTAATTATAAAAATGACCTTTCACTATACTTTCTTTTTTTATAGGTATCATAAAATGACATAATAAATACACTGTCCTGAGATTTTATTGTCCCAGCCAGACTCCCTGTCTTCAATTGTGCATGGCAGAGGAAAAATGCACATCTACACAAATGTCTTGATTCCTAACTAGCCACTGTTTGAGTATTAGTGCATACTGCAAAGCAAGTCACAACAAAAATAATTTCCAAAAAAGCTTATGCTTCAAATCATATCCTCATTTCTCCACACATTTAAAAATTTTCCTTGCCTTTTTTCTGTGGCAGAGTAGTCATAATGGGTAAAAGAAAGTCAAAATACTGAAAGGCCTATTTTCAAAACCAGAAGTAGATCAAAATTGATTTGAGAAGTATATAAAAAAACATCCCAAACCTTAAGCTTGCCCAGGGGCTAGATAAACTCAAATGCTTGGGGAAAAAAAAAATCCAGAAAATAATCAGGAAGTCTTTTTTCCTCCCCAAGTCCATAGCAGTATGATTGCTGCTGTCGCCTATTTCTGGTGCCCATGATATAAAGAGAATACCATCCTTCTCTGGTGCCCAGAAAATAAGGAGAATATTTCTGAAAACAGTCCACTGATCAGTGCTCCTTTGGCTAAAGCACCTTTGTGGAAGGGACACAGACCCAGACTGGGAAATGGGATGCTGGAAATCAACTTGCTGTACTGGAGCTGCCTTGACAGCCACAAAGCTTTGCCCTGTGGCTGCCTGGGACATAGGACAGTGTATCACAAGGGCAGGTGATGATGAACCCTCCATATGCTAAGAATAAAGTTAAGTGAATAAGGAAAAATACATGTCCAACAAGAAATAAAAAGCAGCAGAAAGCAGGCACAGCAAGGATCTTGTTCTTCACTCCCAGGTGTCCCAAAGTGGTTTCTCAGAATTGGTAGTCTGGCTTTTTAGGGCCTAGAAGTTTTGTAGAAATCATGCTTTAGAGACAGTTTTGAGATTAACTTTCAAGTCTGACTAGAACTGCTGAGACCAGAAAGCTTTGCTTATGAAATCAGAATAGAATAAACCAAAATATTTAATGAAGAACCATAGTTCTCTCTGTATCCCCACTGGCAATACTTCTATGGGTCATCTCCACCACATTTACAGTAAGTACTGTTCATTTGTAGACTAGAAAGTGCAAAGCTCTCCTTTGTCTAGTATAAAATAACCTGTCAGTAGCTAATTCAACACAGATTCAGTTTTGCTCCTAGTAAAATAAATGGCAAAATTTCCGGGGATACTGATGGCAGCAGGATTAAAGTCAGCCTCAAATAGTGTTTTAACACGATTCCTGAAGGTAGTTCCTTGGGTGTTTAATTGTACACACATGAATAGTTAAATCTCACTAACTTCTATAGGACTCTTAAACATGTGAAAAATGCATTTTTTACAGCATCAGGGTGATCATCACATAGACAATTCAATAACTGCATTTGTTTTTTTTAAGTAACTCTTTGAATGTTGCACATGCCTAGAGAAAAATGTGGGGCAAAAAGTCTACTACCATCCACAAAATCATTTCTCCTCCCCTAAATACTGGTTCTAAAGTGTATTTACAGCTGTTGACTTTCCCTGCATATTACTCCTATCATAAAAAATATGTCTTCAAAACATCCTCTTCCTTAATTTTTAATCCTACCAAAGCAAAAATAGATACTTTAATAGAAAAATACAAGATTAAAAATATCCTAAAAAATAAAATGGTAGCATGAAATGTCATTTTTACATACAAAAAAAAAAATCCCCTTTTGAATTGCATCAGCTATACAAATACTTTCATATTTACAGTTACGGATGCAGTCCCATGCTCAGTGAAGTTAATGGGATTTTGCCATTGACTTCACTGGGAACAGGAGCAGGCTCAACATGGACTACATCTGCCCCCCTGAAAAGTCATGGCAGTGGACAGAAAAGAGCGTGACAAAGCACATATAAGACTGAGGAATTAATCAGTCCTCTCCAGAAATGTGACTGTCTTTGCTGTCACTATTTTACACATGTGAAACTCCTCATCCTTCACTGGAGATTTTCCTAAGTCCCACCAGCTAAGAGGGAGAAACAGTGCTTTTGACTGTGATGCCACACAAACAAGGAAAGAATGGTTTGTGTGTTTCCACCTGCCTGACTTTCTCAGTGGAAATAATTACAACCAAGTGCCAGTTCCCTCCCAGAACTAAGGCCCGTACACCAAATTTCATATCCCCTGTTATCTATGTCAGTGATTCAGTGATGCAGGATCATACCCCAAACGAATCCTTTTTTACCTTTTGACAGCAACCAGCACCTGTGCCTCTGAAACCATATTTGATACCCATGGGTGAGATGCAAATATGGAAGAAGGTGGTAGAAGTTAATAAAAAATTAAAAAAAAAAAAAAAGGGAACAAAATGAGGCATTCCCCATCAAACAAGATCTGCTAGCATTAATAGCCTTAGGAAATATTGTCTTTACATATTAAGTACATCCTGTAACATCAAACTGCATAATTTTTTTTTCTCATGAGATGAAAGGCCATGCGGCATAATGTGATTAGTAAATCATTCCTGAGCTTCTGAAAGAAATTAAGACAAAATTACTGCTTAAAAGAGTGAGTTCTTCAAGAGCCTCTTCTTTTTACACTGATGTCTTTGGTTGTGTCCTTTTCTCTGATTCTTTCTTTTCTCTAGGAAGAATGGGATTCTTTTTAAGCTTCTTCTTTATGCAGCAGAAAAATGAGATCGAATGGAGTCTTCACGTAACTGCCGATGTTTCCCCATGTTACAGTCCTCCTGTCGAGTTCGTCTCTCAATAGTTATTCTGTATTTCTTTCTGCATAAAAGGAGAGGAACAGAATGAGAAATCCTTCTCCAGCTACAGGCTAACAGACTTCCCTTATGAAGAATGCCTGTAGGGGACAGCTGGGTGCCGTTTGAAAAATGAAACGTGGCAGAATGTGAAACCCTGGTCAAAGATTAAAGTAGTTTGCCTCAGAACATTTTACCCGGCTCAAGAATGCCTGTTAATTTCTACATGGCAGTCTCAAAGCACTAAGGCACGGACATTTCCTTCTTTGAAAATTTCTGATCTAAGTGATTAGGAGTTTTTGTGAAGTGTCATGTGAACTGTGTCACATCACTGCTTTATATTGATCAAAGCCAAATTACTTTTCAGTATGCTGGGTGGGGGGGAACTTTCTGGAGAGTTCAAAAAACAGATCTGACTATTCAGCTGTGTTTCTCACAAACTATGTATTAACTAACTAATCTTCCCATTTCCCTCTGAGAAAGCTACTATGTTTCTAATGCCAGAGGAGGTAACATGATGAATTAAGAAGAGGGATGTAGACGACAGATAAGAAATAAACACAAATGCTCATGTATCAGACACAGCTCTTCCTGTGTGTCTTCCTCTAGGGCCTTTTGAAGAATTCTGCTATGTTATTTAGTACGTCAAACAAACCCTCTGACTGCTTTTTTGCTTCCCCTTTAGTACCCAAATATCCCTCCAAAAATCATTAGATTATTCACATTAATGTTTTATACACTTATGCTTCTACTCTGTTTCAGGACAAATTTTTCAGAAGGGCATTAGTCCAGCCCCATGTGCTTGTACTACTGGTGGAGATGCATGGCAAAATCTCTGCATGCCAAGGAAAGTTCCACCAGCACAGGTAGCAGGAGTCACAACTACATATGCAGCAGTGGAAGAAAGATTTTCACAACACCAAGGTTCTGCTTCAAACAACACGGCTGAATAGAAAGTGGCAACCTAAAAGTTCTGAAAATATTACCTCAGTACTTGTGTCTGTATCAGTAAGCACCAAAATAACTTGAAAAACCTGTGTTGTTTACTTTATTAATGTATTTTCAAGTCAGACCCTTCCATGGGTCAGAGCATGCACAGTAGTAGATCATGCACAAGGACAGATCCAGAATTTAAGGAGTTTAAGTTAAAATCCAGTCAAAGCCACATATCAGAACTACTCCCCAGACCTTTTAACTGTTGGCATGGACACTCAAAACTGTATTTGCATACTCACTTGTGACAATTACAGATCCAAATGAAAGGTAATTAGAAGGGTACCTTTACAGTTTAAATTTACAGAAGCTGCAAGTACAAATTACTCCCAGGTACACAATTGCTAAGCCTACTTTTTCTGAAAATCTGACCCAAACACCCTCGGGTTTCAGAGGTTTTTTGTTAGGTTTCAGATATTTATTTTATCTTTATAATAATAAAAAAATATTTTTATAAATATATTTATTATATAATTAATTAACTATATAATTTCTTATATTTCTATAATTTTATTTATAATTTTATTTATTATATCTTTATAATTTATTTCAGATATTTATTATATTTATTTATTATTAGGTTTCAGATATTTATTCTAATGGTGGAATAAGGGGGCTGTCCCTGCCTCTGTTTTGAGCAATTGCAATCAGATCTGGAGAGTGAAATTCACCCACAGGTCATTAGACATCTCCAACACATGGATCCATCTGACAGCACCCACAGCTTTCTTCAGTAAACTGAGAAACAGGAACTCCTAAGAGACCTGGTTTAGCTTTTACATGAAGATGACATGAACTGCACAGAAGAAAAGTGCTCATTTCTCCCCTCTGACCATACATAAAAAGACTGGGTGTTGAGCTCAGGTGTACTACATCTACTTTTACAGGCACCCACCTTTGCTTCACATGGATTTCCAGTCCAAATCTTTGTGTCAGATGACTAGGAGTTTAACTTCTGATCTTAAAATGATACTTTGCATAGCTTTATAGCAGCCCAGGATATTTGCTGGTTTTTTCTTATTCTTGCATACCAATTCCCTCCCAATATCAGCAATGCTATAGCCCACACCTAACAACTGTCATCTCTGGTTGAGAATCTATGTAAGATGCAAGAACCTCTGATGACATAAAATATAAAGACAGATTTTTATTCTCTTTTACTTTTAAAGATAGCATTAAGTTGGCTTGGACTGAATAAAGACTATCTCAAACCCAAACAACACTATAAGCACTGAACACATGCAAGAATAAAATCACCCTGAAGAATTTCAATTTTAAGTACCTGATGAATAAGCTTGGTTCTTTGAAACCCTGAAAGTGTCATGGTGAATTGAAGCAGACTTTGCCTGTTTTATTTTGTTAACATTTTTTATAAACTGGTATTTTTTATGGGATAGAATTATTTGATTCTTGTAGGCAGAGGTTAATTCTATTCTCCTGTCTGGCTTTTCTATAGCAGGAGGATAAACTACTGTATACATAAGGTGCTGAACAAGTATAACTAATGTATTCCATCAGTATAGGATCAATTATCAAGATTTTACATTTGCTGACTAGCATTGTAAGGATTATCTTACTTAAACAGGAATGAAACACTGAACACCCTGCACTGACCTCAGCTTATTAAGTTAAATGTACAGCTTTGGAATCCAAATGCTCTCTTACACCAAAACAGAAATCTCTTTCTGTTCAGTACAATTCCATTCAAGATATAAATCTCTTGCAGATCACAGCCTGCACAACTGTGCTGGCAAGGAGCACCAAACAAAGGCAGCTTTCAAGGCCAGAGCATTTTACTAAAGCAACTGTGAATGCCTGGAACTCACTGGAATTACTTCCATGAGTAACATTACTTAGAGATGTAAGTAGTAACAGGATGAAGACTCAAGTCAATAAAATTATTTGGATAAACACAAAAGCACAATCAAAGTGTGTTCACCGTCTCTGGTGAAAATGTTGCCACACATTATTATGGTGCCTCTCTGTCTCCCATCAAGGTTGTTCTGCCAGGAGCTGAGAAGTTTGGATGATGAATAAAAAGTTTACAGAACTTTCAATGAATTGGACTAACCTGAAGAAGTAAAAAGCCATTAGCAATCCTGCTCCAAGCAAGGCGCCCACGACTATTCCTGTAACTGCTGATTCTCCTAGACCACCTGCTTGAAAGGGGGAAAAAAAATAAACAATCAGGGTTCATATTGAGAACTATCTGCATTCACATATTGGAAAATACACACAATTAGGGAATTAGTGACCAACATTAGCTAATAGATAAAGCTTTTCAGAGCTCAGGACTCTAAGGGAACCTGTTCTAATATCTGCATGTTTACTTTTTTGTCCTTGCTTTCCTTGGGGTTGAGAAAGCCCCCTGATCAGTGTCAGATGAAGGCACAGTTCTGGAGATATGACACAAGGGAATGTTAGGAAACTGGCCTGGACAGCTTGGTCTGAATTGTAACACTGACTGGGGTTACAGTGACACACATAATGGGAATCAGCACTGAATATGCCTTGAGTCACTGTTAACAGAAGCAAACTTATCTTACCTGGACTAGAATCTTAACCCTCTATCACCCAGGTTTATTAAAATCACTATGATTATCCAATATCCAGTTCCTCCATATTATTTCCTGAAATTACATTGTTTCAAGTTAAAGCCATATGACTTTTATCTTGCTTCAAATCTCAGCAGCAGCAGAACAGGGACAGAGTGGCTGAAGGGGAGCCCAAACAGGGAGTGACTCTGGGAAGTGCAGGGCTCCTGAAGAGCAATGGCACTTTCATCTGCATGAAGTCTATTCCCATTTCCATTCCCACCTAGGTTTGTGGAAAGGAAGAGAAGGAAATTCAACTGCTTCCTTCTCTTCCTTCATCCTTGACCCTTCAAGGGGATTCTGTCTGTACAGATGGAAGAGGGTGCATAGCTACAGTACACCGACCACAGATGGTCTGCATTCAAACCAGTTTTTCAAGGATTCAAGAAATATCAGGCTGGAGTTAGCCTTTCACTGCAGGACTAGCAATTCGTCTCCTGTGAAAAGATTATCCTTTGTCACCAAGGCACCATTATCTTCCTACCCCAATTTCCTTGCAACTTCCTAGTCACTACAACAAGGTCTGCAATGTCAGTGTGCTAGAAAGACTGGACACCTGCTCTTTCGAGGGTAGTCCCAGCCTTCTGAATTCACAGATGTCACCCCATTCAACTATCTTCACTTCTCCTTAGCCTACTAAGCCCCTCACAGTGCCGTCTCATAACACTGAAAATCATTCTGCACTGGGAGAACATTGTTCCCACTGGCACAGCTGCTAATTATCAGTGTGATTATTCTCTGCTGGGGTTTCAGTTACATCCCTCTTCCTGGCTAAAAGGCCCCCATAAAGACCTAAAGCCTCCAGGGCTCTGGCCTGTGCATGATTACTGCTATGTTTAAGTTCAGGGAAGCGATTCAGACCATGTACTACCCCTGGCTGCCAGACCTTAACCTCCCAAGCAGTTGGGAGAGACAGAGACAGCCACCATGTCTCAGATGGACAACTGTGCTAAACAATTTAATATGGCCCATTATTTTGCAGCAACTCATGGATTCTTCTCTTTGGAGCTGGTGAAGCAGCACTGAGTCACTAAACTTACATGATTTACATGGTGTATTGTTTGTGTGCTCTGAAACTCGGCTTTCATCTAGTCGCAGCCTGCCGTGGTTCCACGGGTATTTCACATTCGATCGAATTTCAAATCGCCCCTGCTTCCCATAGTAGTCCCCGATCACCTAGGCAAAACAAGAAGGGGATGAAAGGATTTTACTATCAACTTAGGGAAGTGAAACAAGCAGAAGAGAAGTGTCACTCACTCAGCTCCTGTGGTATGATGTTGAATCCCAGAGAAGAGGGCTGAAGGGGTCTGTGGGAGGTTACCTAGTGCATGCCCTGCCCTGGGGCAGAATCAGCTGAAGGAAAGCATTCCTGACAGATGTTTATCTAATCTGTTCATGAAAGCCTTCAAAGATGGAGACTTGACAACTTCTGCATCAATTATTCTGGAACTTAGCTACCCTTACTGTCAGTTGTTTTCCCTAGCATCTAACATAAAATTATTTTTTTGTAATTATCCATCACTTGTTACCAAATTGTCAATTGTCATAGAAACTCTTCCTTTCTGCAAAGCTGCTTTACAGGCTCTTATCTGATTCTGCCCTCAGCCTTCTTTTCTATATAAATCCAGTTTACACAAGCTTTTTAACCTTCTGAATATTCCTCCTACTCTCCCTGGGCTTGTATTCAATTGCACCATAGTGAGTTGAGTGCTGAGGATTGTCACCCAACTAAGTAAATGCATCAGCAGCTAGACATGAGTCCAGACTGGGCATGAACAGACCCAGAGCAGCCCTGCCCAGAAGGACCTGGGGGTGCTGTGGGTGAGAGGCTGGACATGCCCCAGCCATGGCACTCACAGCCCAGAGAGCCAAACGTGTCCTGGGCTGCATCCAGAGCCCCGTGGGCAGCAGGGGAGGGAGGGGATTCTGCCCCTCTGCTCTGCTCTGCTGAGACCCAGCTGGAGCATCCAGAGCTGGGGTCCCTGCACAGGAGGGACAGGGACCTGCTGGAGCCAGCACAGAGGAGGGCACCAAGGTGATCAGAGGGGTGGAGCACCTCTGCTGTGAGGACAGGCTGAGAGAGCTGGAATTGTGGTGATATCTCACTGCAGCCTTTCAGTACATCAAGAGGGTTTATAAAATAGAGGGAGAACAACTGTATCACAGGAAGGTAGTGACAGGACAAGGGCAACAGATTTGAACTAAAAGAAGAGAGATTTAGATTAGATGTTAGGCATTCTTTGCTCTGAGGGTGGTGTGGCACAGGATGCAGAAAGAAGCTGTGCATATAACTTCAACATCCATTCAAGGCCAGGGTGGTTAGAGCTCAGAGCAATCTGGTCCAGAGGAAGGAGTCCTTGTCCATGGCAGGGGCATTGGAACTGGATGGTCTTTAAGGCCTCTCCCAATCTAAACCCTTCTGTGGTTCCCGGAATTCGAGCACTTTGAGTGCTGAGACTCTCAGCTACACACTCCAGGATGGAGTCTTCTGTTTTGGCAGAATTCAGATGTACTTGACTATGTTACGTTGAAACCTTCAAATCTTGTCTTTCTGCAGTTGTTGATATTTACATATGCATTATTCTGGTAGTAGGACAGTATTTTTTTGTACCAATTCATAAAGGCACTTTACAATTTCAGTCCTGTTTCAGCTCCTGTTTCTTCAGCAGTTTCAGGCTTCATTCAAGATAACCTATGCTGACTCTACTGCAGCAATATGTCTAAAAACATCTATGTACAGCAGCAAGACTATTTACTGTGACTGAAGTGTCAGAAACAATGGCAGGAGCACATCAATACATCTTTTTGTCCTACCACAGATAAAACTTAGATGTTAATACACTAGATTTAGAATTCAAGGCATGGACAGCCTCTTGAAATCTTTCACCTGAATTTCATTTTGAAGTCAATGACATTAAACAACATTTCCTCTGGTTAAATACACAAAGGTACATTTTACACTAAAATAAAGACATTTATTTCTCTCACAGCTGCAACTAGGATATAAATCCTTTGAAAAATGAATGTGTTCAGCAGCTGTCCAAAAATTAAGGCAAAATCAGTAAAATGGAAAAATAGAGACCATTCACAGGCAGCAGATTTTTTATTAAGAGACTGTTTAATTTATTTTATTTATATGTTTTCAAGCAGGAGTGGGTGAGTCCTCTACCAGCAAGACTTATTAAATAAGAAAATATGAAGAATGGTTTAAGAGCAAAAAGCTATAAGCAGGAAACACATGGATTCAGATCAGAAGTAGGATACAGATTTTTGAAGAGCAAGAATGGTTCATCTTTGGAACAAACATTGAGAGCACCAGCAAGGCAGTCTCTGTTCTTTCAGTGTCTCCAAACCAAAAATAAATGCCTGTTGCAGCTTGAGCTTTACTCACTTGTAAACAACAGGGCTCCATAGAGGTTAAGAAACCTGCCTGTACCTAATATAGCAGAGATCAAACTAGGAAATCTAAGTTTTCTTCTAGCTTTAAACTCTGAGAATAGACCTGGGAAAATAGCTCTGCCCAAACACCCATCCATCTGGCACAGTTCAGCTGAGAAACATTCTCCTACACAGAAGTTATCCAGATGAACAGAACAAGCTACCAAATAAACAATGTTTTTAGAGTGAGGCATGAGATTAGAAATTATGTGGCAGACAAAAGTAGTAAGTAATAATGTGTAAAATGTTAATTGCATGTATATTTATGTATCTAAAAAAAGCAAAGGGAAATTCCACAATAAATTAAAAGAATAAATGTAACATTTGAAAAAAAAAAAAGGTAGTTTAAATTGCAAGCAAAAGAGCAATGGAAAGAAGGGTAAGAGATGAAAATTAAATTGATAAATAAGATAAAAAGCTCCTGGGTTGAGAAAACAGAAGAAACACAGGTTGTTCACACCCAAGTTATCCCAACCATTTTGTACTCCTACTACCCCTGTGAGTGTCTGCAGTTTACTGGTGTAGTTTTTCAATCACTTTTACACACTAAAATACACGAGACATCCTCATACTTCTAAAAGGGCTCCTTGAATTCTTCTCTGCTGCAATACCAGCAGCAATGTAATTTCACTGGATTCAAAACCACCCACTGAAATGTCCAGCTCAGATACTGCTACTTTTTGTTTGAGCTTGTTGAAATTGGGGAGACCAGCAAAGCTGAGGCTGATGCTGATTTTGCAACTAACAAAAGCATTACCCTGCAGCTGGACTTAGGCACTGCATGTATTAATAAACTCAGCCCAGGCATGCTATTCTCTACGTGCAGCTGGTGCTGTTTCTCACAGACTTTTTCACAGTCCATCTCTTCCATTCCTTCTGCATCCAGTGGAAAAACCTATTTGGTGCATATGGAGCCATCTGATTAAAATGTTTCTTAAACACTGAAAAGAAGGCACTCAGGAATGGCTGCCTGACAAACAAGGCCAGACAAGGCCTGCACACCTGCTTGTGGCTGACCACAGCCTAAGATTTAAATACCTGTACTTCTTGTGTTAATACGTCAGGACAACTCGTGCATCAGTGTTGCTCTAAGATTAATCTTTCTTCCCACCAATAAATAAAAGGCCTTGCTCATTTTTAAACAATAATTCCTCATATGCAAGATTAGCAGTACTTAGCCAGCTTGTGAGAATTTACCCTCTAGTTAAAGGCTAGCATCATGTGAAGTTGTACTGTTAAAGAAAAGAACGAAGTTTAAAAAGTTTACTATAACTACTTCAAGATAGCTATTTTACACAAAGGATTTGGTTTTTAAATTGATAAGATTAAGCCACCAAGTAAAGAGATGATATCATATTACTTTGAATTACTAATTCATCAGTGGCCAGTTGCAATGGTGTTTGTTTCCTTACCTCCTGTGTGCCTGCCTCCGGGTCTGTCATTCCAATCACAGAGAAATCCCCATATCTGTCTCCATTGGCATCAATGGACACCTGCCCTGCAATGCCTAAAGAATGGCATGTGAGGAACCAGAAGATTAATTAGTTAAAATACTGAGCCTTTCCAAGCAAAACATGAAAACAGTGGACAGGTTTTTACAGACTGATATGACAGGAAATCTCATCAATCTCCCTGCATTTTTGTTGGCATTCCAGAAGAAACTGTAATTTCATCTCGGTGTCTGCATTCCTGAATTCTTAACATTTCTCCTTTTTAAATATTAAACGTGTGAGACTGAAGAATACGTGAGAAAAATCTAATCCAAAAACCATGTACGACTAAAACACAAATATATTTAACATGAATTATTTACAGAGAGCCTAATCCTGAAATATCTGATGATGCCTCAATAAAGAGAGCCCAGCTCATGTGCTGCAGAGGACACAGGGGCAGAGACCTAGATCCCACAGGCTGAAGGGGCTACTGCACCCATACAACTAGCCCAGTGTGGTTTCCACCTAATGGGGTACTGGACATGGCATGGAACAGAGGCTCCATGTGCACTACAAATGCATTAAGCCCTGTGTTCATCTACATAAGATTAACTATGTAATACGTTTAATTTGGTTTATATTCTTAGAGCCCCATTCCACTTCTTTGTTATACAATTTCTGGAAAACTTTGGGGAAACTGGGACTCATTGATTCATAGGATATCTCAAGTTTGAAGGGGCTTTGGGGATCCTGAGCCCAATCTCCAGCTTAGAGCATCATCAGACAGAAGGTTGCTCAAGGTTTTATCTGCTCTCCAAGATCTCCAAGGATGGAAACTGCACAGCCTCACTGGGGCAACTGGTTTGGTCTGCCAAGGGAAATGAACACATCCTTGGATTCAATCTAAACCTTTAAATGCATGTCCTTGTGTACAAAAAGCTTGGCTTCAAATTCTCTAGTTTAAGTCAAACAGTTCCTTAAAATCCATCAAACAATACCAATTAACTATGGTGAAGACACTTTAAGACTGCTGGTACACTTTTTCACTTTGGATATTCTCAAGTATGATCCTCCACTGCCTGACACCAAACACAGCCTGGTTTGGCAAGGCAAACAGGTGTCATTGTGCACCCATGTTACACCAACTGCACCAACTACAACCAGGCACAAAGCCATGGAGATTCAGGCTCTAAGCAACAGTCAATCAGAAAAGAGAGGTCAGATATTCAGAGTACAAATTTCCCCCAATGTGCCAAGTAATAGCGAGCATGCAACAGACTTAACATCTCCATTTATTCTGTGTCTGTTCAGATTTAGTGATGTCAAGAATATCTCAGCTTGCTGTGGTTTTCAAAATATGAAGTGGTAATCAAAGATTGTTAAGCATCTATTTCATTGTAACAACACAGTAATCACATAGTTGTCAATTCAGTTACTGCAGGGAAATCAAGTGGGTGTAACAGCCACTTGGCTCTGAGACTCTGAAAGAAGAGGCCACTCTGAAAAACTGTGATGTCCCTGCTTACTCATGAATTTGGATTCTGGGTCTGACAGGAGGTGCTAGTTGAAACAGACAGTTTTGTGACCTAAAAAACCCAAAACTCAGTTTTTGCAAATAAGTACTGAAATTGAAACCTGGAGGTTTTTTTTCCAGTAGGAAGGACTAATTTTTCATAGGAATTTGAAAAGCTGACATTTCCTGCAATTTCCTTAAGAAACATTTCCTCAATTTCCTTAAGGAAATTAAGAAATTTCCTACAGAAGTAGGAAATTTTGAAACAACCTTAATGAAGAATTGCATTTGCATGAAAGTGGAATGATTTTATCTCAGCTTTCTGGGTTTTTTTATGTGAGATACCTACATACAAAAAAAAAAATTCTACTTTTTCAGAGGAAATGCCAATGAATATCAAATACTCTGCACCAGATGTGCCCTGAAGTTATACCATGCTGTCTTTAACAAACCAATGAATCCTAAGCAATCCTTTGATCACCTCAGCCTTGTCCTTTCCTAAGCCTATAATGTCTGTGCAGCTGTGGCAGGCAGATGGAATTCTGCAGGAAAAAGAATCTACATTCTGTTTGGAGTCCTGGTAAGTCAGAGCAGGTGTAAAAATGAGGTACCAAGACAATCAGATAGCTACATGTTAGAAATTATATTAATTCCACTGGTGAAACTAGAGTTCTCATTAGCAAGGCCTGGAAAAGTCAAAGGGAATTACAAAGCTTCAGTCCCACAGCAGAACCTGATGGGTGTGCATGAACTGTACTCTGTGATGCTGCCTCCATTCACAGGAAGGATAAAGGGACATTATCTTCCTTAAGGGACTGGACTACAAGACATTGAGATAAAGGCCTCTTTAAAAGTCAATTTTATGTCCACCAAAGTACTGCCACAGGGAGAAAAAGTCATATGACTTACAAGAATTTTGACCAACTGCACCCTCAAAGCCCAAGTCAGCTACATTTTCAGAATAGGTTGAATAAGCCAGCCATCAGCAACAATCTGGTTTTCTAAAGTGAGGAAAGAGAACATTTTTATCTCCTGACAGGTTTTACAAGCAAGGTGTGAGAGTCAACCGTGTAGCCCACGTGGAGCACATGGAACTACAAAGGATGCATGGGCACACCAGCTGGTGGCTTCCTGGAACACAGGAACAGGAGCAGAGAAAACACAGGCTGTGCTGAGGCATCTGCTCACACACAGCACAAACAGACAAGAAAATCCTTAGGCACCAGATTCCCTCCCTTTTAAAACAGTGTTTTGGAGAGCCACAGATATGAAGAGGTATCTTCGAATACCAAGCACAACCTAGAGATGGTGCAGGGCTTCTCATGAGATGATTGCAACCAGCATAATTTAAAGCAATCACTTACTTTAAAGTGCTTTAGTGTTATCTTAAACTGCCCTGAATATTCTTTTGCCTTGTGTTCACAATTGTACCACAATTTGAGAACAGAAAATTGGTTTGGAGCTACTGCCCTTCTTGCCTTCCTACACCATATCCAGTGTGTTCTAGGAGCTGAGAACCTGGCCACTGAGGTTTTTCTTACACATTCAGATGAATCATTTGCTTTTTATCTAGGGGAAATGTTTCCTTCTCTCAGGCATTTCCACAGGAAATCTTGCCAGTCCTACATCAAATGATTGGACTACTATATGAGATGGATGGAAATATTTTAAGAGATGACAGATGAAACCAATAATCTTCAGTTTCTTTATTACAATTCTTACCTGGAAAAAGCATCAGCATTGCTCTGCATCAGCAAGGTGACACACAAGTGCCAGCTGCACTGCAGAATTGCATCTTCGAGGATTAGGCACAGAATGGCACAGTGCTGTTCAGCTGCTGCCTCTGAGACAACACAGCTCCTGAAAGGGGGCTGGGGGAAATCCTTCTAGGGCCTAAAGGAATCCCATTGAGAAACACAAAATAACCTCAACCCTGGCACCTGCTTGCTTCTATCCATTCCCAGGCTTTCAAGATAAAAAAGTGAAATGGAAAAAATGAGGCAATCTCAGAGCTAATAGATGAATGTGAGCAAAGCAAGCAGCTGTAATCCTTTCAAAAACAAATAAGTAGCCTGAGAAAATTATTGGTATTTCTTTACAACATCAGTGAGGGTCATTAAATTAAGAGGTTTTTGAACTGAGTCAGGACCTCAGCAGTTGGTGCAAATAAAAGACAGACTGGTGAGATATGTGAGCCAGCCTTAAAGACGCACATGGTTTCATATGGTTGCTTTCCTCTCTGTTAGGAGTGGAATATGCATGAGACCTTACTTTGCACAGAACAAAGACCTTAAGATTTTTGACTCTGAAAACTGGAATTCCATATCAACTATTACCTTCATAGGTTCTGTTCCGTGTTTGTTGAACAATTTTTTCCCCATCTTTCTTACTGAAACCTATCTTCAGGACTTCCTGTAAAGCTAGAGCATAAAGAAGAATAGCATCATGGAATCCTTCCACAAACATATTCACCTGAAAAAGAAAGAAGAAAAAAAAAGAAGGCAGTTGATACATAATAAATTTTTTCTTTCCTAGGTAATTGATTGACTAGATCAAATCTACAAATTAACCAAAGAGACTAATTTGGAGAGTTATTTTCTCAGCTGCTGAAAAAGAATGTATCTCAAAAAAACCTCAGGGGGACAATGGAAACTTCTAACTGATTTTAAAACAGTTAACCACTATCTGCTATTCTGGACACTCATAATGTTATGTCTGAATAACTTTGCAGATAGGGTAGAAATTTGCAGATCCCAGTTCCCATGCCCAGAGGCACAAATTCTGCACTTGACCATGTGAGATTCTGTCAGGTGCTGAGCACCCTCGTCCCACAGCAGCAAGTAGAGCCCTCTCCCTCTGCACAGGGGACTTAGCACCTCTCAGGACTGGGAAGTATGTTCTGTCATGATTTTTTTTGGAGAGCACAACTGGCAGATTTGCTTGTTTAATGATTACCATTTCCATTCCTGGCCCTTGTTCAGCCAAGCATCTCCCCACTAGCAAATAAGCAGTGGAGAAAACTACTTACCCTCTCCAGTAATGTGTTCTCTGGAACTGCCAGGAGAACTTTTTCCTCTCCTTTATCGTTTTCTCACTAAGTTACATGAAATCAGTGAAATAACCCTAACCCTGCTTTATAACACTAACACAAGACTTCTCTTCTGCCAATGAACCTTCATAGGCAATGCACAGTTTTTGGTATGTGAGTTACAAAAACAGCTGAGTGCTGCAGAAACATTACAAGTTTGCTGTCAGGAGCCTGGTGTGCTTCAGTGGTGAAGCAATAATTATTTCAGAATTGGAGTTCAGATGAAGACCCATCAGTAGAAGCTGATGCAGAATGACCTGAGAATACAGATATTCCTGTTCCTCCTCTGTAGGCAGCAACTCACATTTCAGCAGTGCAATGTACTCACTCAGTACACAGTAATTCTGAATAAATTATCTTTCAGCTGCAAGGAAGATGTTCTCATTCACCCAGGAGTTTCATTACAATAAAAAAAACCAACAAAAAACAACTCCTGACATCCTAGCAAAGGCGTAACCACATAATGGGGTCTCTTAATGCCACTTACAGTGAACAACTCACCTCTACAAATACTCCCCTGGACAGAAGTAACATTTAAGTTATCTTCCCCTTCAGTGTATCAAAACAATTTAAAATCCCAGTAAGTGAAGTGCTACTCTAACTCTCTCAGGTTTAGCTGGACATTAAAAATGTTACAAGACAAAACATGTGGCCAGTTAACAAATAACTGCTCCACAGATATAAAGTATTACATAGTTGATTGGCTAAATTGAGCTAGTCAAACCCTGATAATGTTATTACACCCAAGACACGCCTTCACTCTTAAAGCAGTTGCCAACAGTAAGGAGAATTTCAGAATTATTTACTGATATTATAAAAGTTTATGTTGCTCTGACATTTAAAACTGGACTTTCAGCAATTCCAAGCTATGCTACAGTTGAATGCATTACATTCAGCAGGGGAAGAGACCATGGTGCTACAGGAGGGGCAAAACAGCTCAGCTCACTCTGACAGCCACAGACTAAAGGGCAGCTCCAGTTATTCTGAAGTAAAAAGAAAGCCTGAAAAGAGATGAAAGTCAGGCTTTTGGTGAAATAAAAAGAGCTGATGGACAGGGTGCATACTAGGACAGGCTTTGCCAGCAGGGGCTTTAACTTTTCAGAACAGAAAAAACCCAACCAAACCAAGAAACCACAAAGCTTGACAACTGCTTCATGTGCCAGTGTTAGCGTCCAAGTGGCCTGTGGATGATCAAACTTCAGCTTTCTCAATGTGACATTCTTTCTCTCAGGAGAGAAATTAACTCTCCAGTAGCTCTACCTCTCTGCTGGCTGATTTACAGTTTGTGGCTGGCATTTGTTTCACGGAAAGCTATTTGTCACTTCTTTTGTCCTTGGCAAAGACCTCTCAGTGTAACACAGCAACCTTCAAAATCCATTTTGTCAGCTAATTTGCTCAACCTGAAATCTAGTCATGCCACGGGCCTGAAAACCCTTCTGTAGACACTGCAGATTTGCCAGATAAGCCCTGTCAAAATTCACTTGGCAGTTTGGGAGGTTACTGCCACAGCCTCTTGCCAAAGCTCCACTTGGCCCAAACCCCCTTACATTACATGTGCAAAATCACATTAAAAAATTGTCAGAAAATCATTTATGCCACTGCTCAGTTGCTCACACACAAACCCCAGCATTTTATCTCATGTTGTCAAGGAAGCTGAAACTATGGATAATTTATGCCATTTAAAATCTTCTGAAAGAGTTGTAATTACTGTTTGCAGATGGGATTGCACTTACACTCCCCAGCCAAACCATATGCTGGGCACACCTGAGACATTTCACATTAATCCAGGAACATGTTTAAGCAGCATTTCTTGAAAGGGGATACAGGACCCTATGAAGGGAATAAAGTTTTCCTGCATATCATCTTGTTCAATCTTTTGTAAATTGCCACAATTCCACACAGACCATGTGTTGCATGATGTGGATAGACTTAAAATGTGAAGTAATAGCTGCAAAAATCTTGAAGGGTTTGCTCTTTGCTGCAGGAAAAGCATTTTAAAGGGCTAGAGCCTGAAGTTTATATTCCAGGAAAGCTTCAAATGGGAATGAGAGTAACTGTGAAGATGTCTTCACAGGCTGCTTGAAGGCACCCATGGTAATCAATAATGTGTTAGTTCAAACTTAGACGCCTCCAGGATGAAAACTGAACAGAGTATAAAATCTATTAAAGGCCCACTAATCTTACAGATTATTATTAAAAGTTCTTTTAGTTGAGCTCTAATACAAAGCAGTCTTTTCATTGTAGTGTTTTCCATTTTAATTTATGCTGCCTTTTAATTACAGGTGTGAGCAGAGCTCCAAATGCTGTGATCACAATTTGCACATCAGATCTACTGAAATGTTCTGTCCATGCCCGGTACTGCAGGGCCACCCCCTCAACGTGGCAGCAATGCCAGTGGCAGCAGAGAAGATGCCAGCTCTGCTGAACATCTTTGGAGTCTGCAGTACAAATATGTGGAAACCTCTTTCTGAGCTATCTTCTGTTCTACCTTCACATCCTATTCTAAAACCATACACCTAAAAAGCAAGTATGCTAACTGCACAGGTGAATAAGATATATACTCCATTTATCTTCCTGCCTTTTTCCTCTAATTAATCACCTTCTATCAGAGAAAAGAAAACAACCAAAACCCAACAACCCCTCTCAGTGCAAATCATGTGCATAAATTTTACCCAGTTCAAAGTTATAGTTCCCCAAGCAGCTATATTGTGACCACACTGTTCATATATACCAAGGTGTTAACAGCATACACAGCAATGCAAAATACTACCGATGTGGAAGACAGCCAAGACACAGCTATGCCAGACCCATAATTTTCTATATCCTGCCTACTGACTGTAAAATAAGATTATTCTCCTCCATCTGGAACTGCCCATCTCTGAATCACAGCAATTACAGCAATTCGTACCACTTTCCATGCTTAGTGGGGAGCATCATCATCACTTCTTTTTCTATTGGAAAGGCAAACAACATCTCCCACACTTGGTCTTTGCATTTACTTTTCAGTACATCCATAGCAATATTCGAGTTGTCAAACTACAGTTTCAGCCCCAAACAGTGAAGACCCTAGGGAACTGCAGAGGGCTGTACCCAGACATTTTGCAAAAATCTTACCAATTTACATATTTGACATGATGCTCCTACTATCTCACACTGTTACAACATATCTCAATAGAAGTATTTTTCTAAGCAGCTGCAATTTAACTGTCAGTTCTCCCCTTTTAATCCTCATTCACCAAGCCAATTATAATTATGGTGCCTTCTTTATGAGCTTTTCTAAGAAGCCCTGACATAAATAACTTTTCTTTCATGCATTCTTGGCACACATCTTCAGTTTTCTTCTGCTGACTCACTATCCAGCACTATTCACTTAACCCTACAACAGGGATTTCTTTCTTTAATACCATTTGCTGATGTTGCATATTCCCATTCAGGACACTGCCACAGCCCATGCTGTTTTAAATACTTATTTATGGTCCTGAGATGGCCAGGAGCTTTCAGCAGTTCTTTGATGAGTTGCTATGACCTTGTTCTGAGCTGCACAAATCTAGAACAAGGTGGTCATGATTCCCATACAGTAGATGATAAACATAAAGAAATTATTCACGTTTAACTTTTTTAAAGATAAAATATCATTTTTACAAATTGATTTTGTGTTAAACTTCTAGTATATGTAATCCCAATGAGAAACTCTGGGTGGAACTGACATGTAGATTGAAAATGTGAAGCTGAAGGAAAAATATTATTACACCTGATCACTACCTGAGAAAAGGTGAAGTGCATTTCAAACCAGCAATGTCACGTGCACTTTCAACTTTGCAGTAACGTATTAATCCTACTGCCATAACACTACCACGTGTCATTCAGCATGCTACCACACTAACAAGATCAAAGTTTTCACTAACCCACCATCCACCTCCTCAGATCCTCACAGGATTTCTCCATTCTGTTATGCAAAAGAAACTCACAGAGCTCCCAAACATCACCTATGGATAACAGCTGGGTAATGCTAACATGCACTGGGACTGGGATTTCAAGGACTCCAAACAAATGCAGAGCCACAGGATACACCCATAATCAGCTATCATAAACAGCATGTCTTTGGTTTCCTTCAGACAGTGAGGCATCGCAGTGGAACCAAAGCAGGAACTGGAAAGGAGAATAAAGCTGTAAGACAGTTAATCAAATCTGTATATTTAGATGCCTAAGACTAAAAATACAGACTGTTTGCCTGGGCAACCATACTGCTCCCCTACTGGACCATAGTGCTTCAAACAAATAGGAAGAAAAAGGGAAAAATAATAGAAATACGTTTTCTTCAGAGAAGGCCATTTCCACAATATTTAATTAAAACTGAAAAGTAATACATGGTATTACACTAAATTTGGGCCACACAGCTGTAGCCAAGGACAGCCTCATGCTGTATTCACTGATATCCAGTCTCTAGAAATATATAAATAGGCACCTGCTCAAGAACACATGAGGCAGGGGCTCAGGACTTGGTTTTCTAAAGGATATATCCAAACTCACTTCATTATTTGGAGCTGGAACTCACATATCTTCCTAGGAAAAGAAGAAGAGCTTAACAGCTTAAAACCTTGTGCATATCTAAGAAAGATTTATTCAAGTACTGTAGCATCAGTTTCATGTTTCACAGGGAGACAGTGTTTATGTGGAAATCCGTAAGATATTTTCCTCATAGGGGAGCATGTAACTTTATTAGTGGAATTCTGCAGACTGAGGCTTAGGCTCAACTCTAAAATTTATAGCTTAGAAATTTAGCCCCACAGTTGAACAAGACATCACTTTTCTCTAAGGAGGCTTCTTCTGACAAGACTGCCTGCTTGTGTTCATCTCCTTGTTCATCTCCAGTGTTCACTGGAGCAGCAGAGATGCTGAGAGCAGAGATGAGGTGTGTGCCCCACCCAAGCACTCTGCACACCAGGCAATGTGCCTGTGGCATGAGGAATTTTTGAGTGAAGCCCACCTTTTGAGAGTCTCAAGCATTGCTTGAAGCTCATCAGCCACCCACCTCCACCATGAAAGAGCCTGCTTCCACCACCTGAGAGACAAGATGTATAGCGAGATCCCTGCTTTATTATCCACCTTCTGTTTGATTTGGACACAAAGATGCTGTTCTGCAATTAAGCACTTGTCTTTGAGGATGAGACTATGCCTCTGCCTGCCTGCACTGCTCAGCTGGTACACGAGCTGATGTGCACTCCTGGCATGCCAAATCACTGCTGCCTCTGCTCCACTCAGACAAGAGGATGCTTACTCCAACAGGGCTGAAGTACTACTAGCAACAAACTCCTATCCACTTTAAAGACAACTGTGGACCAGAAGCCAGCCCTTTGATCCAAGAAAAGGTCTGCTGAAATAAAATAAATTAACAAAAAGAAAATAAAAGTAAATTAAGAAATTAAAGCAGTATCTGTGATTTCCTTAAATAAGGCAGCTAAATTCAGGGAGTTAAGGGTATTTGTCAGTGAAGGTTATTTCCTTGCTATGGAAAGAAAACTAACCACAAATTCAGCTCCTTTGCTCTTGTATCTCATCTCATTCTTCAAGCCTTCTTCCTTGTTTTTCTTAATACCCCATTCTTGAACAACTAGTAGATTTACTCACAATCATCTGGCTGGGGCATACACAAGTTGCTCTATTGTCTCAATGGTGAACTGAAGCAAAAATCTATTCAGTCCCAGACTACAGGGCAGCTGTGCTGTGAAATGTCAGCTAAAATATGTCAAGCTACAGTGACAACTGAGATACAAAGGCATGGAGAAAACTTTCCAACCCCATTGCCTGCAAAAGCTGCCCATTCGTTGTTTATTGCTAGCAACACTCTCCAATGGTTATCTAAAAAATAGCTGTAAACCTCCAGAGCATGCTGCAAACAGGCTGGGAATTTCCAGCTACAGCCAAAACGATCTCCTTCCATTAAACACAGAAAGAGGAACTGTCACCCCAGCAGAGTCAGAATTTTGGGTAAAGCCAGCTCACATCAAAGGGCTCTGACTGCTGCACTCAAACCGTGGCCTGACATCACTGGGCTCTCAGACTCTCCCCAGACCTCCACTGGCATGGTCAAAGCAGGGGCAGGCTGAGATGAGAACTGACCTGATCCGGGAACAGGATGCTCTTCTAGACCAGATTTTTCCCCTGAAAACCATGTGGGATTTATTTCTGGCTCCTTTTGTAAGCTGCTACCAGCCACTTTACCCCTCTGTGGTTTTGGTTCCTGCATTACTTTTTAATGTTGCCCCCTAAAGGATGCAACTGATGTATCTAAGGAGCAGAATTATTTTGTACCAGAACTCAACTACCTACAGAATAATAATTTAGAGGAATTTCTCCTTTATGTATGATTTACACACATACTATTCACCTTTATAATTTAATTCTAAGGGGCTCCAGGTCACCTATCAAGGAAAAGGATATAATCAGAGAATACATTATCGTGCTCCTGCAGTTAAGGTGAAATATCCCATGTTAATAATACATCTCTAACATCAGATAAACAACAAATGCAAAGGATCTCTAGCACATAGCACTATATGTGACTGCCTGAACACTGAATGGATCTTAACCATAGAACATGTTATTTATAAAATTAACCCTCCTACTTTTTTAGGATTTCCTGCCTTCTAACAAATTATGTGGCCAGTCACATGAGTTACAAAACTATGTGCAGAAATTACACATCTAGTCATAGTGGTGAAACACAAGAGATAGAAAAGAAATTGCTCTTTTCAGCTGAAAACACACAGAGATACAGAAACCAAAATATCCTTGTTTTAAATAGATTTTTTTAAGAATCTCCATTGGTAGTCTGACAATCTGTTATACAGCTGTAACGAATGCTTACATTTTAAGTTGGCATTTAAATTGGGACATTTTAATTGCAGATAAACACTTAGCAGCAAAAAAACCACCACCCCCATCCTTTCATTAGTTATTAAGTTTTTGATGTCAGCAAGCAAGAATGTTTTACAAGCAGGAACATCTCAGTTTTCTGGATGACAGTCACTCATCTGAAAAAATTGGTTCCACTTGTTAAAATAAGCTAAAGTGATTCAAGTGAATATAGAGCTAGGACAAACAGGAAGGACATTTTTTTGTTAAATGTTTATCTTTGTACAATGTGCAATTGTTTTGGATTTTGGATTACTAACATTATCACCAAACCACAAAAATCATGGACATATTTTATTTTTTGTATTAAAAACTCTCAAGATCACATCAGTTCTCATGCAAAACTCAGAAAAATCACTGTATCACTTTGGAGACAACTCATATATTCAAACTGAATTTACCTGTGTACACTAGCTGGTGGGCTGGTAAAATCTTGGATGGGGTAAAAAACACATCTTACAAAAAGGATCATTTCATTTCTGCTTTGCAGCAGATTAGCAAAGATTACCCAGCAGAGCATTTACTTTAGAGTCTCAAGGCTGGATAAACACAAATGACTTAGACACAGCCAAAAGATGCTTAGCTCAAAATTATGCTTGAAGCTGTGGTTAGCCATCTAAGATCAGGCAAAAAGTAGGCACACAAACCCAGGATACATAAGCATCCCAGTTCACCTCTTCCAGCAGAGGAGGATTAGGAATGAGGGATGATGTGACCCTCTTATTCTCACCAGGCAGGTAACAACTCCCCACTGAGTGAACTTACAGTAAAGCCTCAACAAAACCCCATAGGGCATCAGTCCTTTTAGATTTTCTGCTCCTTCATCTAAAAGCCCTGGGCATCCTTTTACTGAGTCAGCATAAGAGAACTTCAGGGTGCAGGCTCTGCTTTCAGAGAATCTAAATTCCACCTTTCCCCTGCCCTGTCTGCAGGGCATCCTGAGGTGGAGGCACCCCTAGAACCGAAATCCAGGTGCTGGGGGAGAGATATGACCTGCCAAGACCTTGGGAACCTCTGGGCTGGGAGTAAATAATTTGCTAGGAGAGACCACCTGAGGCTGTGGTTGCCATGACAAATGATCCTTTTATTAAATACCAGGGCAAATGGGCATATGAACTTGCAAACTTTAATGGCATGGAACTAATGCAAACCCTCAGGCTGCTATTAGTCATGCTTCCATTCCAAATAATTTAAAATTTAACTATATGGTTTTGCTATTTTCTTTCAGATATCTGATCTTTCAGGGTATCTGATGAAAGGTGTTCAGCTGGCTGATTAACCATCCCTTTGCTGGCATCCCTGCAAGGATCCCATTAGCACAGGAGAGGTACAACAGCTGTCTCAGCAAATATTTGTCTGTACCTGTCAGCAACCAGTAAGGTTCCAGCTGCACACCTGAAACACATTCTCCCACTCTTCAGCAGCAGCATGGTAGTTAAAACCTCTCAATCTGAGGATTTGCAGACACTCAAAGAAACTAAAAACTCACTCTTGTAGCTGCTTGCCTCCGCATTTACTGTCTGATCCCCGAGATCCTCCTTGGTTTTGCTCTATAAGGTATTTTGCAGTCTGCAGGCTGAGGGGCTAACTGGATGTATTGTACACAGGCATTTCCCATCAAATGTAAATGCCCTGCTCAGTGAATGTCACCTTGTTCCCAGCCACGGAGCAAAGGGCGTCCTCACCTACCCTCCTCCCATTGTCGCGTGCCCCTTTCTCATGCCCCTCTTATTCATTTCCTCTGGGACAGAGACGCTCCTTGTCTTTTCAATACACTTTGATATATTAGTTCTTTTTAGAGTGGGCTAAACCTTCTCATTTTTGTCCCAGACTTCTCTCCCTAATGAAAAAAGTATCTACTAAAGAGAGAAGGAAAGTTTTGAGTATCCTCCTGTGGGTTCCTATGCCTCCTTGCATACACAAGAACACCATTGCATTTATTCACACAGCCCACTCTCACAGGATGATTACATTACCCCTTCTGCATTAGTAAAATTGCTAAATATCCCCTGAAAAAAGAATAAAAAAATCAGAACTGGCACACTGTACACCGACCTTTTCTTACAGCCCAGTGGAGTGGAGCACACCCAAGCCCTGCTGCCTGTCTTGGCTCTGCCAACACTCATACACCAGGGTGACCTGACTCACCCATGGGACTGGCCTGCCCTTCTATTAGGATTTCTTTTCCCTCTGGAGAACGAGCCTTTCCCAGAGCTACGTTCACCTTAACCTCCAAGCACTCAGCCATATGAAATGAAGGTGCTGACACAGCAGGAGATCTCAGACTCGAGGTGTTGCTGATTGCCACTTATACTGGTTTTTCAGAAGACTCGTCACTTGTGAGTATCACAAAGTGAGACCCTGCCCTGCTGTTGTTCAGAATCACTTACACCATACCAATACCCCAAATGAGTGCAAGAAAGCTTTCGTGGATCCCCTACAGTGTGAAGGCAACAGCTCTTCTGCTCTGGTGCTCTCAAACAAGGAATTCAAGACATTTCTGGCTTTGAAGAATTGTTCTCCCTTTACATCCCTAAAGAAAACAAGGCATGGCTCCCTCCCCACACCTCCTGCCTCATAATCAAACTCTCTGATTAACCTGCTTGGCTCAGAGGGAACTCACTGTGACCACAGTGTGGAAGTACCAGCCAGCACAGGTGAAGTGAACCCTCCACAGCACCCAAGGTGCTGAGGCTGGAGCATCCAATCAGACATCTAGCAAGTGCGAAACAGCTTCCAGCTGCCTGCCCAGGAGCCTGCTGCTGGCTGCAACACCATCCTGACATGGGACAGACTCACCCAAACCTCATCTTCATGCCCTGTTGAGCTGAACATTCTTTAAGTAAATAAGGAAACTTCCAACTCAGTATTATTTTCATGACATACCCAGAGGACAAGATTCACAGAAAAAGGCAGTGGCTGCTAAAAAGTCCATTAAACAAAGGTATTTAATTTTTCAAGTGACATTTTATGCAAAATGAGATGGAGAGTCTACCTTTTCCTTCATTCAGAGCCCAAACTGAGGACATTCTACACCAGTGTCAAAAATCCTACAAATTTACATTAAAACAATACCTCAGTGGGACAAATTAGCTTTTGGTTTATTTGCAATGGAAATGGCATGGCACTAAAACCAGAAACAGGCTATGAATTTTGCAGGAGGGCATCTTTTTCACACTTTATTAGTGGAAAATAAGGTATATTTCTAGCAAGTACTTCAAAGAGGGCCTTACCCATAAATTTCAGAGTGCCTGTTCAGTAAAGTGGAATGAGAATATCTGTGAAATCCAAGTGAAAACATGGGGCTATGGAAAATATACAACACATCCACGAAGATCAGCTCAAAACTTTTACATTCCCAAAAAGTTCAGATGTTACTATTTCCAGATATACATACAGTTTTACACTATCTCCTCCACGGTTTAAGACAGCTTCAAAAATATGCTTAAATAGACTAGAAAAACTAAACAAATCCACTGGAAAAGAGATGAATAATTTCTTTCTTTTACTGTCTTTTATGACATCTGTTACAGGAAAATAACTTACTATTGCACTGTAGTTTTGCCTAAGACCCTGATGTGGATGACACTGGTCTTTCATACCAGTGAGAAAGCATTAACTTCAGGGGGAAAAAAAAAAGTCTGCTGTATTCACCAAATTTAGGAGTCCACAGGTCAATACTTCTCTTACAGAAAATAAAGACACTCTCATTAATTCCAAGGGGTGAAGGGTTGGTCGTGAAAATCTTAAATATGTTTTACTAATAGAATTCATCTTGTTAATAAGCTGGCATGTGAAACCATTTTTTCCGGCTGCTGAAAGCAGCTTGTGGTTTGCTTTTATTCTTTCAAACACAATTAGCAAAGCACTCCAGCAGCTGAATAGACCCATTCATTTGAACAAATTATCCCCTGGCAGAGCTTGGGGGTTCTTTCTTTTTATTTTTTTTTCCCCTAAATCTCCTCAAAACTCTCTCCCATCCTTATGCAGTCAGAAGACACAAAAGACTGCCTGACATTAATCTCGCCTGCCTGTGCCTGAGAAAAGACAAGTGAGAAGGACATTGCTGAATAAGTTACATTTTCAGCATCACAGCTACAAGACTGAATTGCTCACTTCTCCCAGCCTTATCTTAGCTGATGTGCAATCCTAATTAAAAGGCTGACGTAAGGAATGCACTCAGGGAAGAGTCTGGCACGGATGTTTTGAAGGAGATGATAAACTTTATGAGCACAGCTACCTCCCATGAAGCTTTTGTAGTTAACTGTTGGGACTAAAAAGGTTGCTTTTGAGTGCACCATTTCTCCTTTCAGAGGGCTGAAAATGTTAAATAAAACAGAGTTCCCCCTTCTAATAGGGAGTAGCATCTTGCTGATCTAATCAATCTACATAGCTCATTCTTTCACTGAGATAACTTTACTGTCAAAGCTCCAGTTCCCTTCTCCCAGTGATCATTTTCAGGGTGAAAAAGGCTGTGGGTAGGGAAAAACCCATGCATCCACCTTGTGAACAATGCTGTCATGTAGTTAACACAGCAGAAATATTTGTTTAATTAGTTATACTTTCAGCTTTTAAATGAGAAGAAAAAACAAGCTATGGGTGGTCTGTAACCTCAGAAGAGCAAATATTCCTGGCTGTAAAATCATCTAAGCTCAGAATACTGGGTTGGACATAAAAAAAGCATTTATTGAGTCCTATGCCTCAGTCAGGAACAGAAGGTGCATTAAGAAGTTCCAAACTGCACCCTACCACCAATTCATTAAGTGTTCAGCATTATTTAATAAAAATGGCTTATGCATATACTTCAACTGAAACACTGTTTATTCATAAACATTTTTAACTAGAGTATGTGTTGGGAATTATTCACACACCCATTTAGAGACAGTTTTACATTCTTCCTTCGAGTAATTGCATGCAATTCCCATTGCTGTCTGCCTCAACTAGGCTATAGGTCTGCAAGCAGAGCTTGCCTGTATTTTGCAATTAAACCAAGGATGTTAGTTGGTTTATAGAGCACAGGACTCTCTGCTGTTAATGCCTTGTTAATGCATTAATATTATGAAAGTAAGAAAACTGCCACCACTTGTATAAAAGCATTAAATCAATTCTACTGCATGCCTGAAACCCAAATCTGATTAGATTTCTGAAAAAATTCCACCTTTTTTGCTTATTTTATTAGAGAAGTCATTCTTCAGGAAGGCACAGTAAAAGAAAGGTAGGCTTTCTACAAAACTACACCATGTTTCCTGAAAAAGCATGAGACACAGCTAAAATGATGGCTGAGCAGATTTATTGCTTCACCCCACAGTTCTTTGTGTCACATTAACATGACAGTAACTGCTTTCACACTCAGACTGGTGAACAAAACAAACTAACAATATTTGCTAATGCACTTGGGCAGCTGCAGCAATGGGACTTTGCAATGGGACATTGCAGACAGGGAACATCACCACTGCCCCATGCTGTGCAACCTAAATATTTCTAAGATGCTATCTCAGAACCTCTCTGCCACTCTTATTTTCAATGCTGTCTAGTTAAAAGGAGCTTAAGGAAGCTTTTTACTTCACAAGAGAGATTCCTGGAGAAACTGTCTTTCCCACTCTTTCCTGCTCCCTCACAAGGTACAAGTTCTTCCACCCTCCACATCTCCAAAGCATAACACCCATGCAGAAACAACAGAAACTTCTGAGCTGGGAAAGACATACCCAAAACACGTTTTTCTCTTTTCTGTGCAATTTCACAGCTGGAGATGAAGACAGCCAACACTCTTTGACCTGTTACTCCTCCAAGGGCTGTATGCGTTCTGCATCTGGCAGTGGGACAGCTGCTGCTTTAGGACTTTGCCCTTTCTGTCTCCCTTATCTTTCCTTATGTCATCTGCTTATTTTCCATTTTTATGATACTCTTTTTTGGTAGATAATAATGCCTTTAGGATTAGCACTGGCAAGAGGCCAGGACAAAATGGCAGCACTAATGACTTTTGCTGAGTTAGGGTCACTGTGAGATAATTTAGACCATGGGCCTGGGGCCCCGTTTTCCCATGACATTGGAAAAATCCACACAGAAAAGCAGACACACTGAATGCTTCAAATCCAAACCTCCCTAAGCGTCTCCTCTTGGGACACAGCTTGCAGAAAAGAATGAGGACTATATTTCAACACCCATGGATATGACTTGAGATGGTCTGTACTATTGACTATCTTTCTACATAGGTTTTGTTTTCAGGAGCAGAATTCAGCAGAGCAAAATCCATCTCTGCCACTTCCCACCCACTCAGCTCCAGGACTTCTCCTTCCCTGTCTTTCCTTGGAGGACACAGCTTTGCCTAATGCATATCCAGGCCACTTTTTTCCCATGCTGCCAAAGAAAGCATGCTTAATGGGTGCCCACTACCCAGAAATCTTTTAGAGAGGAAGGAATTTGCCTTCAATCTGACTTTATTTTTTCCCATTAGCTTTCAGAAAGTTTTTTTTTCTTAATCCTGAAGACTGCACCATAATGTTTCTCCTGACTAGGGCAGCAGGACAATCAGTTAAGGAAATATGATGCATCTCTTTCCCACTGTCCAAAGTGGGGAAATGTATAATTCATCATAATCAATGCAAAACAAATCAGAAAGTTAAACTTCACACACTGTTAATGAAGAAACACAGCTATGTTTTTTTTTGCTATACTCAAACAGAAACTAATTCTCGTAGAGACATTTTATTTTACCATTGTTAGAAGGCTGTGAAAAAGCAGGTAGGGGAGGCTCTGCTGAGGTCTGCTTTTTTTAAGTTAAGGTATTCCATCTAATACCAGGATACTCTGCATTTGAAAGCAAACCTCCCTCCTCTGTAGCCATGACCTGCATCTCCTCTACAGACAGCTCCAGATCCCAATGGCCTCCACCATGGAGGAGCCTGTGAGCCAAGGGCTGACGCTTCAGATGGCAGGAACCTGCAGTAGGTGCACAGAGATCACAAGATGTTCTCTATGTCCCTGCAAGAACAGATTGGGAAGCAAAAAGAAAGCCGAGTGGGAAAGGAAAAACAAAGAGTAGGAGAACCAGCAGCAGGAGGGGGCATATGCAACTTGCCTGGCCCTAGCAAAGACTCAAGGTTTTGTGTGAAGGAGTGCTTGGAACAATCTGAGGGACTCTAGATCACAGATGGAAATGGGGCACAGGGAGAGGCAGCCCTCAGAGCCAGGCAGAAGAAGATCAAAGATGAGATGGCAGTGAGCCAGCCCCCGTTGCTGCCCCAGGACAGCCACAAGCACTGACAGCACACACAGCACAGGGGTGAAGAACGACAGCACAGGACTTCAGGCAGTGGGTGTGCAGCTGTGAGGGAATCTCCCCAGCAAACACATTAGCCTTCAAAATCTCCCCCGTGATGGCACATGAGGAATTTGCTCTCTCCTAGATACAATTCTGGCTGACCAGAACAGGACTTGTATCTATGCAGCCTCAATCAACACTTCACAGGGTTTGCAGTGTATCGCCACCCTAAAGAAGAGAAAAGCATCCTCTTGCCTGCCTCTAAACTGCCCACAGACAGCACCCTGAGCTCTCAGCAGTATAAGACTTTTCTTAGCTAGGGCAATGTCACACTG
Source organism: Parus major (assembly GCF_001522545.3). NCBI lineage: Eukaryota > Metazoa > Chordata > Aves > Passeriformes > Paridae > Parus > Parus major. The sequence goes on from NC_031799.1 coordinate 9,985,873, forward strand.
CCCAGACTGGAAAAAAAGCCACAGTACTGAAGCATTATAAAAATATATATATATATAAAATACTTAAGTATTTAAAATCACATTTTTCACCAACCACAACCAAAGACACACAGCAGGTTTTCAAAGGACATAGCTTGCTAAGTGACATCTGCAAAAGGACACAAAGAGAAAAGGGAGGAACAGCACAAATTAAAGTCCCATGGCCTTCTTCAGAACTTATTTAGCAGGTTCTTCAGACTGTAGCACCTTGAAATTGTGAAGTGGCATTTCTTCAACATGCCAACAAAAGACTATGATTAGATTTTGAAAGTATCCCAGGAATAATATATACCACTTGTTGTGATTCAAATTAAAAAATTTAGATAAAATATTTCAATAAAATACATTCAAGTTCTAAGAGGAACGAATTTTCTAAAGGTAGCCAAAGTTACACAATAAACCACAGGAAAGGTTATTCATTCTTTAACACAATATTCAAGCCCAAGCTGATGAAATAAAAATGGACACAATGCTTAAAGCAAAGGCATGAGATGGAAGCCTAAGTGGAAACTGGAAAATTAAGGGTTTAGGCTGCTTTCTTGAGTTTCAGCCTCTCATTTTCTACAGCTAAAGGACTAACCAAATTCTCCTCGAGCCTCTTTTCTCAAGGCTGCACCATGGAAAAGGCTGACTGCCTGGGAAGTACTTGTATCAGCATGCAAAAATCCCTGCACGTACATGCTATACATTCTTGCTTCCACAGATGACTTTTCTATGAAAATGCCTAAATAACTAACTTAGCAGTAGCTCAAAAGCAGATGCCTTTATTTCTTTTTTTCAGTTATTTTCCTCATACATTTTGAGAGGTTAAAAAAAGGCATCGTTTCCCATGTCCACCTGTGAAAGATAGTGGTGTTCCCAAGGCTTAAAGCAACTGGCAAGGACTCTGTTGATATTTTAGACCGTTCAAAATAAAAAACAGCAACTACTTAAATGTGCTTCATTGAGAAATAAGACTACTTTTCTCATTCACACAGGAATGACTTCATTGCATGCAATACAGACAGTGTAACTTTCTGAGATTGGATTCTAAAAAAAAAAATTAATTACTGGGAGAAAACAAAAAGGAAGGAAGAATTTCTTTGCCTGTTAAGAAGACTTATCAGTGGTAGGGTGAGAGAGATTTGCCTTTGCCCAGCCTTTCTGCTGATGACCTAGGAGATGAGCAAAGGACAATTGGTCATGGAAGCTGGTGCACAGATACAGTGCACCTAGACCAAGTCTATCCTTGTAATTTGCATTATACATCCCCCCCCCAAAAAAAATAATTATATGTGCAACAGCATAGTTTTGCAACAGATTCTGTCCTGATAAGGTCTCACTACCACTTCTGCATTAATGAGGAGCATGTTTTTGAAGAAACTATGATCTGAAGACTGTCATCAAGTACTTACATAGTCATCTTCATGAAGACCTTGCTTCTGAACAGAACTCTTCACCTCCAGGGAAAAATTCTCAAACTCAGGCTTCACAGTCCTCAGCAGAGTGACAGTCTGGAGGTATGAATATGCTTTCTTGGCTTCAAGGTCGTGTTTGTCTCCTCTTCTCCAAGAGCCATTTCCTAAAGAGGGAAACAAGCATATTTCCAAACTAGGTACCATTATGGGGTTCCTTTTTCCACCCCAAAGTCCCCTTCTCTGATCTAATTTGGAGAGATAGTAAAGTACAAAGGAAAACAGACCTTTCTTCAAGGTGTGCAGGAAACCAGGCAGCACAGAATAGCTAAGAAATAAATATGCAAACCAAAAGACAACTTTCTCCCATGCTGTGTTTGCTTATTTTAAAAGAGTGGAATAAATCCTAAGTGTGAGATGGCATCTTGGAGCCAAACACATATACCAGATCTCAAATGCAGAGATATTTAAGTTAGAAGAAGTGAGAGAAGATTCAAGTACAAAGCTTTTGTTACATATCACTCCTCTTGGACATTCAGAAAGGCACCAAGAATGTGAGAGCAGGAGTCAAGAGCATGATCATCACCCTGAATGGGAGGCTCTCCCACTGCAGTCAAGGACAAAACCAAGTGTGCCATGGCTGCCAGACTAGCCTACTTTTAATGGGAGAGGAATACATCGAAATAAAACGGAATACTGTGCCTACGCTGTATTTACATGTGTTTTGTGTCACAGCAAGAGAACAATGTAACTCAGGCCATCAGTAAAGAAACCACATTTTTAAAAAGCAAGGTAGGTGACTGGTTGTTTATTAGCAAAGAAATCCTTCTGACAAACAGACCCTGAGGTCCTGATCCAAAGCTTCAGGAGGTCAGTAGAAAGGTTCATATTGTTCTGGAGCAGGTTTTGTGCTATTTGATGTAAATGATAACTAAAAAAGGCTAGAGGGAACACTGGTAGCCCAAAGCAGTGAGCCTTTAAGTGCTTACAAGTAATTAAAACCTAGACAGTCTTTATTTTTTGAACAACAGTAACAAACCCCATTACAGCTAAATGAGCCAAGACAAAACTAATGCTAAATTCCCAAGGTGACCTGGAGGCACACAGGAACCTGCAATCGGATATGATGTAGTTATTTTGCTTGGGTTGAGGACCACAGTGTCATTTGGACCAAGAGAAGCAAGTTGTAGAGATGGGAGTACAGGTAAAAAACCCATGGTTCTCCTTGCACAGTGCTTCCCAGCTGCATCACGCACCTGAAAGAACAAACTCTTGGACCTGAAGCAGGTAAATAGAGCGTGTTTTTGTTATCCCAGCACTGTTGGTGGGACTTAACTGGAGACTTACTCTGCCTCCTCAGAAAGCACAAGGGAAGGAGTAAAGGCCCTACACTTTTCTGGGGAATAAGCCCTTTTTCCTTCAGCTTTTGGGTCCAGGGAAGCTCCTGTCAGCTCCTGCACAGGACAGGAGACACAGGAGCACCTAAGCTTTTTTACCTCTATTGTCCACTCCAGGAAAGCCTTATTTACCAAGCCCAGCACCGCCTAGGACTGTAAACTTTAGACATACCATGAGCTTTGCTATTTTTTTCAAGTGATTTAATTTTTTTAGGGAGGAGCTCCAGATGCATATGCCTTCATTGAGGGATTTATTTCCCAATACAAGGTCAAAATCACTTACACAGAACCCTATTCATCACACCCAATGGAGACACTGGATAGCAGCTAATATCCCACTGTCTGGTTTTTCCACTTTTCCCTCCATTGCCTGCACCCATCCTCTTTGTTGCTTTGAAAGAGAAAGAAATGCACATCTGACAGTTGTAAGCAAGCACATCTTGCTACCTTCCCCAAAAGAGAGTGGAAGCCTTGCAGAAGCCTCTAAGCTGAACAGTTTCTGCCCCAGCTTTGCATTTGCAAATGGAAATAGTTAAAAAGCAGGATATTATAGACATAAAAAAAGAAATCAAAGAAAAAGAGGTAGTGCAAGAAGAATATAATTTTCTATCTTTGACACTATACATGTTCCTTCTTTAAAACCAGACACTGCGACTGGGGTAGGTTCACTTGCATAACAGCGTTCCTAGAATAATTTACATATTTAAATTCCTTCATGGATTATTTTGCAGGAGGTCATCTTGTTACAATACTTGTGTACAATTATTGCAGTCTTGGCATTTAATAAGCCTGTTCTTCTGAAAAATTAGAAATATTCAGAACAGAGGGCAACAGCAAACTGCAATAAAGTCATCTGAACACGGAGGCAGTGCCAATTGCCCAATCACACCCACTCTTAGGTTTTATATAGTACAAAATCTAAGGCACTGGAACAATGATTTTTGGGGGAATTTCTCTACACTTCTACTGTGTTTGTTTTTCACATGCAATGGACATCTGCACAAAAGTCAGCTTCTGATGCACAGTCATTTCACTCTACATGGGAAACACATCCACAAGCAGAAAAACAGATTTAAAACAAATGTCAGGAAATGATACATTCTAACTACACTACACCAGAAATCAAGCAGTTTTCATTAATCTCTCAGAAAAGCTACAAGAAGACTGGGCTAGCTGTGATAAAAAAAAAAGGTGGTAATGAATCTCCCACATTAGCTTTGATCTTGATCTTCAACTTCATGTTTTGGATATTTGAGTGATTTCCTTCTTACCTGGCAAAATTTGGCATCCTTTAGCTAATCTTGATTTATGTAGCAGAAGCTATACTTCTGTACATATCTAAATCTCTGAATTTATATAGTTATATATCTTCAATATACAAAGTGTTACACAGCACTGTTTACGGTGAAATTTTTTAATTCAACTGTTTCTGTTGGTCAACCTTTACAGCTTAAAGAAAGTACACCTCCACACTTTGCCTTTTTTTCTTAACTTTCACTTGGTTTTTAACTTAAAATTAATATGTTATTGTAGTGGATTAGTTAAAGCAGTCTGCATGGAGGAAATTATTTTCTCTACATCTACAAAAGAACCTGCTCCTTTTAAGAGCCATGTTATACTTCACCACAACCTGCCCCAGTTTCAGCCATCTGATGTTTGATGACAGCAAACACATTTCTCTGATATTACTTTGAATTTAAGTGAGACAGCTGCACCAGCTGAGAGCAGGCATAGTCTGCTCTAGAAACTTTGGACTGCCCATGTCCCATCCAGTGCTTCCCCTTTAACACAGCATGGCTGAAAATTTTTGCAGACAGTGAGTTCTCTGATCAAAAGCTAAATAAATTAGACTCATAGATATCCCAGCACAGAGAAGATTTCTGGAGACCCAAACCTTGCCACTGCCCACAGTGCTGGCCATTGCTAATTACTCCTTGCAGCCATCTGCTCAGCCCACAGGTCATCAGGTGGCCAGGAATGCCCCTGCCCTGAGAGCTGCCAGTCATAAGGCTGGGGATGGTGTAAGTCACCTAGACCTGAGCACACACACTGTAGAATAGGGTACCCACACCATAACCAGCATCTCTGTCTGGCACTACTTCCCCAAAAAGTAATTAAATAAGGAATTGCTATAGCATATTTGGCATCTTGTGACCCACCCAGTAGCAAGCCACAAGGTCTGTTTTATTTCCTGCAATACCATAGCCCAAGTGGAAGAAAACTGCAACAACAGGGAGAGACAGTGGTGTTTTCTGGGACTCAGTGCTGCGTGTTTTGAGGCTAACAAATCTAAAAATACTACCAAGCTTACAAAAGACTTTGCAACACACTTGGGCAAGAAAAACATTGCAAGAAAAACATTACCATATGATGAGCTGTTGAAGAGTTCAATATTGAAGAAAGCATAGTCCCCGTTGGTCATTCCTTGCCGATGAGCAGCCAACATGATGTTCCTGATAGTGTCACCACTGGCACACATGATTACAACTGGAAGAGAATGAGAAACATAGATAAGAAGAAGCTCAAAAACTTCAGAGAACAGCCTGTGAAGCAAGAATACTGCCAGAGACAGTGACCCCAGCTGTCCTCCCAGTTTTGCAACAAACATGAAAACACAGATTGCAAACAAAGCTGATTTCCCAAAGAGCTGACAAGACAGGTATTGAACACAGAGAGGCTTCCTCTTTCCTTGTCTCCTCTGAAGGTAATTAAATAGAGCCTGTGTGTGATCTGATTTTTTTAGCCTTGCAAAATGCAGTAAATTCTGGCTCCAAATTTCTTTAGCTGCATGTATTTGTAGACTAGACCACAATCACAAGCTTCTTTTGATATTTCTAAGTGGACATAAGACAAAGATGGAGATACCATGACCTTACCATTTCAATTTCCATTCCATTGAACAGTTTGATGTAGACTGAACTTGCCTACACCTCAGCTACCTAATATTTAGGTATCTGGCCTAGATTTTGCTGTCTCTCTGTACTTAAGAGAGAGCAGCACCTGTGCAGCAGGGACAGTGGTATGAATCCTTCCAGAACGCGACTCCCTCTTCAGAGACCATACAACAATCCTAGGCAACAACTTGTGATGGGATGCTTAATGTTAATAAATGGAAAAACCGAGCACCATTTTATAAGCATGAAAATTAAAGGTGGGTACAAACACTACAGAGCCCCATTTATCATGGGCCAGTAGCTAAGCAGAGGCTCTGCTGCCACAATGAGACCTACAAGCCCTGTGTGGGCACTGTGACCCCCACTGTGATGACCATGGTTGGTAGGTCACCCCCCAGATCTGCTGGGCAGGGGGACTACTGCCCTTGCTACTCCTTCCTTTTGCAAAAGGTGAGGTTTCAACAATGGGGAGAGAGCTCCCACACAGAGCTATACTACGAGGTATACTACAAGATTTTACACAGTTTCACAGGACTACAGGTACGAAGATCCTAATACCAGAGGGAGGAGCAAAGTACTTCACAAGTGTGTTTTGGGACTGCATCCTACAGCAGAGGCAGAGCCTAACAGAGCCTGTTAGGACAGCGATTCAAAACCAACCGCATGCACGTTTCCAAGAACGCTGTCACACATGGCAGGACTCAAAAGCTACAATAATGTACGCAAACATTTTCAACCCAACAATAAAAATGAATCAAAACCGCATTCAGCTCTTCTGGGTAGAAGTGTTTTCTATTATAAGAAATGAAAATGCCAAACAGGCCAAATCTTTTCGCACACAATGAATCTTCTCCCATCGCCTCTCTGGTTGGATGCCATCACAGGCATAAACCTCCAGATGTGCTGCTGGGGTGAGTCATGTTCAGTACAACCCCACGCTTCAGAACTATACCATGCATAGCTCTGTCCTACTGATTATGGCAGAGAAATATAATAATTTCCAGAGCAACAGAGCAAGACATACTTCATGACCATTGTGAAGTATATTAGCATGAAGGAAAATGAATAAGAAAAAAAATTTCTTACAATAAAATTTAGACTAAATATTTTCCAGATGCACATCAGGAATGAATTTGTCTCACTGTTCTTAATTTCAATATAGGTGAGAGATTTCCTTCTGAAATGTTTCCTTGCTGCCCTCCCAATTCTTCCTTGACTTTGCCTTTGTAATTCACTTCTATCGTAAAACTGTAATCTGTAGATGGAATCAAAGGATTCCCACAGCACCAATAAAAGACATTGAGCAAAAGGAATAAAAGAAAGAGTGTGTGGGGAACTACTTTAAAATACATTAAACTGTCTTTTGTAAACCTCTAAAGGAATGTAAGGGAAGTAATATTAACTATTTGGAAGGGGTTTCTAACCCAGCAGGAAAGCAAAAATTATATATTTCAATATTCTGAAGCAAATAAGCTATGGATATGTTTCTCACAATCTTCCAAAAATGTAAATTACGTATTTAATCTGCATCTGTACCTTACCATTGTGTATGTACAAATGTGTACGTGCAAACCCATACAAAATGTTCTCCCTCCACCATAATACACAGAGACCACAGTAATTCTAATACTAATATGCTGAATTTATTGACTAGGATTGTTGACTCATCCAGAAAATAGTTTAGTTTAATTCCAGTTTAAAGTAATAGGCATTCCCTTTGCTACACACATCCTTTGGACTATGTGCATATACATTTAAGCACAGACCTGCATTTGTGAACCTTACAGTAAACCTGAGCCTACAACATGAACTCTGCAGCAGGCTTACCTGAGCCTAAAAGGAAGCTTGAACTACTAATCAAACTAATTGCAGACAAGCACTTAACTTTTGTTATCATATTCGTCATCATCATTTTTTTGTGGCTCCAACCATTTCACAGGGCTCCAGGGACTGAACACACAGTCCCTGGTACACAGAGGTGAATGGCTGAGTGTGCCTCCTCCTCTCAAGGCATCTGAGAGCCCAGTGCAAACCCCCAGCCAGCAGCAACCTAACCCCTGGGGCCAGCCTCTGTCCTGCTTCCCACAGGACAGCTGGTGGGGCATTTTCTGTCCCAGCTCTGGAAGAGTTTTAAGCAAGAATCCTGCATCTGCTTGAAAGCCCACTCCAAGGCAGGGAGTTCAGTGAAGGCTGACCACTCAGGTAGGAGCCCAAACAGCAGTAGCCTCTGAAAAGTAGAAAAGGTGAGGGCTTAGAGCCAAGGACGGCATCACAGCAGGTGTGACACAGGAGTAGTTAAAAACTGGAAACAAACCAAGCAAAAACATTTCTAAAAAATGCACTGGACAGTGTGCTGTTGCACACAAGTCCTGCTGTTCCGCCAGGGAATCTCCAGTGAGTCCCCAGGACAAATAAAGACCTGACTGATCTTCAGACCTCATCTGGTGCACCCTCCACATGGTGTAGAACTCTTAAAATATTGTGGTAACCTGAAAGATGCCATGAGCAGCAGGGCCAAAGGAATCTGTCAGGTGAGTCCTGCAGACAGTCTTCATAGTCAGAAAGGCACAAGTGGAAGCTGGAGGGTCCCACTTGAGTGGCAGGAGTCAGAGGACAAATGAAGAGGTGAGATGGAAGGAGGGACCCCACAGGGCACAATGTGGAGAAAGAAGAGGGCTGCTTCTGTTCAGTCATTTGCAAGCTGCAAGAATTGTTAAAGATCAAACATCTCAACTCAGCGAAGCATTTCAGACCAGGCTGAAAGCAAGCTCTCTTCCCTGACTGTCAGCATGGTGTGAAGAGTGGTGCTGGGGTGAACACTTGTCTTTTCCTGCTGTAAGCATGCTGTAATACTCTCAGCATCAGGAAAGCCGCACACACACACTTGACAAGCATCTTTCCCCACACTGTGGTTTCCTCCAGCACTGACACATTTATTTCTCTCCATTCATTCTATTTCCCCAAATGGTGCTTAAAAAGAAAGCTCTGTTTAAAGCACCTGCTTCAGTGAATAGGGAATTAAAGAGCCCTATACTGCTATACTGTATACCTAGACCTCAGTTACCTCACACATTCTGGCATGCTGATGGTTTCACAGCAGTGTAACATCAGCAGTGCAAGGCTGCTCCATCCACAGCCTACACCACCATAATACCAGTTCTGCCTGCCACACACAGAATGATCATTATCTGCCCAATTCTGATGCTATTTTAACACTTTACAACAAGATATGTAAGAATTGTACAAAGGGCTTTGTACATCCACAGCTTTCTTGGAAAATATCTAAGGACTTCAACTTCACCCTGAACTTCACTCCTGGAACACATTTTTTTTTTTATTTTTTTTTTTCCCCCCATAATTTACTGGGGAAGCCTGTGGCTGGTCAAACCCTATAACAGAAAAAGTGCTTCTGATAAGCCCATAAATACATCCACACATTACTAGGCAAGATCTCACTTTAAAGCACATCCAAGCACAAAATTGCACATTCCAAAACATTTTAATTTGCTGCTCCACGATGAAAAGTCAGTTTCTCCAGCCCAGACATGACTGTCCCAGATGTTTTACAAGCCATTTATCTCCACGGTGTCTTGCTAACTGTTAGTGACAATGTCACGGCATGCACTCAGGTGTTTCACACGCACACATCCCCTGAAATTACCGTTTCCTCTAAATGCATCTGTTATTTACGAGGTACTCGACAGGGCTCCCAATGGCAGAAGACGCGAAAAGGTCTCCCGCTGCAAGACACAGCGGGGTGAGAGGAAAACACTCTTGTTTAGTCCTTGAGCTTACAGTGTCACTGCAAAAATCTCAGCGAGTAAGCAACAGATTTGCTGCCCAGCAGACGTGGATAATTTTGGGTAAAGCAGACCGCCAGCAGAAAGCTGATTTCTTACCATGCCACAAAGCCCTCCTAGGGTAGTCCCCGAGGGCAAACCACTCACTACGCGGTGGGGAGCCAAACTCTACCTCTGCGGGCAGAGCTTTCACTCCGGGCTGCTGTTCCCATCCGTCGGGGGACGCCTGGCCCAGGGCTGCCGTCGCAGCACCGCAGCGGGTTTCCCCTCGGGCGGGGACGAGCCATGGCTCTTCCCCTGCCGCAGGTCCTTCCCTCCGCGGGATTCCCACCGCCCCAGCCGCCACCGAACGCCACCGAGGAGCCCGGCCGGGCACTCCGCCGCCACTCACCCCTCTCGCCCGTCTGGAGGGCGCGGACGACGTCGTCGATGTCGAGGTGCCGGCTGGTCTCGTCGAAGCTGTGCACGGCCATGTGGAAGGCCTCCTCCTGGAAGACCACATGGACGCCCTCCATGGCGAAGTAGCAGCTGCGCTCGGGGTTGCTGTCGCTGTAGAGCAGCGTGGCCCGGTTCCACTGGTGGTGGCGGAAGAGGGCCAGCAGCATCTCTCCCATCTTGGCGTAGGCGGGCGCGACGCGGGTGAGGTGCGAGTACTCGCCGCCCTTGGCGCCGAAGCCGGCGGCCAGCGCGCCCGCCGACAGCATCGGCACGTCCCAGTGCGCGGCCAGCCGCGCCACCGGCGCCGCCGCGTACTCGCACACCGGCCCCAGCAGCAGGTCGGGGCGGCGGCGCTGCAGGGCTACCATGTCCACCAGGCTGAACAGGGCGCGGTTGCCGCACGCCGAGTCCTCGTAGGTGAGCTGGAAGGCGTAGCCGGGCGGCAGACCCGCGCCGCTCTCCCGCAGGCTCCGCACCGCGTACTCGATGGCCGGGCGCACCCGCCCCAGCGAGAAGAGGTAGGCGTCGTCCTGCGGCAGCAGCACCAGCACCCGGATCAGCTTCTCCTCCTCCTCCTCCTCCGCGCCCGCGGGGCCGCCGCCCAGCGCCGCCCGCGCCGCCAGCACGCAGCAGAGGCTGAGCAGCCAGGGCGGCATCGCGCCCGCCCCCCCGGAGACGCCCGAGCTCCGGCAAACTTTTCGCCCCCCCACTTCCCCGCCCGCCTCGAAATTGTTCGGTCGTGCTTTATTTCTCAGGTGTTTGGCGGATTCACAACCTGCCCCTCCCCACCCCGCCTGCGGGTCACGGACGGAGCATCTCGGCTCTGCTTTTCTCGTTCTCTTATAGATGGACGGCTGTTACTATGATCACTTTCCCCCCCACGCCGGATCTCCCTGCGGGGCTGCCGGGCTGCGCCCTCCCCGCTTAAGTAGCGCGGGAGCGGCGGCAGCGTCTCCGCACGCCCGGCGCGGCGCGGCCGGGTTTGTGCGCAGGGAGGAGCCGGCCCGGGCGCTCCCTCCCGCCCGCCCCCTCCCTGCGGCCCCCCCGCCCCGCACACCTCCGCGGGCGGGCGGGCGGGGGGTGTCCTTATCGCATACATCTAACACTGATGTGTGTGTTTCGCCTACCTTCCTGCTCGGCTGCTGCCCTCCCTTGTCAAGCGAGTCCCCGCCATCGGGCCCGGGGAGTAAAGGATCCCATTGCGCTCTTTTTTTTTCTTAAATATTTTTTGGGGGTTGCTCCAGCCTGCTTAAGCTGGCTTTTACCGCATAAGGAAGGCTTTGGAGGCACCCGGAGGGCTCAGGGGTTCGGCGCTAGGCAGGGCTGCGGGATTTGGGGAAGGAGGTGTTGTAGCATCAGCACCGGGGGATACAGGCGGCAGCCTGAAGGGCGTTGCGGCAGGGTACAAGCAGAGCTGCCCTGCTCCGTCACTTCACCCGGAAGGGTGCCCATGCACAACATAAGACTACGGGGAACTTGATAGTGGATCTGTGACCCCTGCCTGTGTCCCTCTGGGATCTTTCTGAGTCCCCCGTGCCAAGAAGGTCTGGATACCGGGTTTTGTAATTTCCCACTGTGTTGACACAGTTTCATGCCTCAAGCAACAGAGGTTAACCCCACTGAAGGAGAGGTCTGAGATTATTTTACCGAGGAGAAAAATGAACTTTTGGAATTACTGGGACAACACTGTGTAATTGTAAGAGTTTCCTTGTTCAGTTCTACTCACTGGCCTAAAACTGTTATGCTTCAGATCTTGTTAGCCTTTTCTGGAATAAAGTGATGTGAAATGTGCAAATGTTTTGTGAAAGAGGCTTTGGAACACCTGATGCTTTTTTACTGCAACCTAAAGTATGGTGCTCTGTGTAGCTTTGTGCGCACTGTAGCAGCACTCATCCCGAAAGCCAGAGCAGGGCTGCACAGTTTGATGTTTTATGGTTGCTAGAGAGTGCCAGGTTTGTGTTTGAAAGGTGAGAGAACTGCTCCTGGCTTTACAGAAGGTTTGTTTAGTTCAGCACAGAGGTCGTTGTCAGGGCAGTATGTGTAAACTTAACTTTTGTTGCTGCCTTCCCTCTGCAGGCTATGAATGAGAAACCTGCACTCCTGTGGTGACCATATGCTCACCTTTAAGATGTCTCAATTAAATAGAGAAACCTCAAAGCACTTGTGCAATTACAACCGAGAAGTGGAATGAAAACAGCAGATAACACGATGTACAGAAATAATCATCAAAATTTATCTAACAAGGCTCAGTAAAATAAAGAAGCTCAGAAATTCAAAGATGGGTAGTGTCTGAGAAATGTGCTTCTTGTAGTTTTATTTGATTACTGAATCAAACTTCAGAGTGTTCCCAAAGATCATATAAACATCCACCCTGGTGAATCTGGTTTTGTGTGCTCCTGTGCTGTAAGTTATGTCAGGCATTTTTTGTTGTAAATGACTCCGTATAACATAGAGGAGATTAAGCAGAATGTTACAATATACAACACGCCAGCCATCTTTACCACAAATCTTGCAAAAACATTTTCTTAAGGCACATTTTGAAATGCTGACCTTTGTAGTCATTGCTTTATGGTGACCCTACAGATGTGTTTACAGGACCAAAATCTGGTCAGAACTCTCTTGATTTCCTTCTTCCCCAGCAGAATATCTTTCTTATTTTACATATGAGCTCCATACTCTCCTAGCTGTCTTACTTGAGCGTAAGCTGTGTAAACACAACAGAAGAGATAGTAAGCCCATAAATCACAGGTTTGCTGCCCCTTTACACAGGCTGCTCCTTGTGAGGTAAAGTACTGCTGAGAATGAATAAGAGTGGGACAAGCAGGACCAGCATGAGGCAAAACAAGAAACAAAAGCTGTCTAGCCAGTACTGTGTAGCAGTAGTAGCATCAGAAGCCAATTTCAGTGTTTTTATAAAACCATTTGGCCCACAGTATGTGGCTCTTGCTCACCTGAGTAACTGCATTCAGTTGGGAGCCAGTATGGGAGTCAGTGTCTCTGTGGGCCTAGAGCACTATAAACATTTCTGTTCCCTTTTGTCCTGAGTGTTTTTATGAAGAAGAATCCCAGCCTGTGATTGACTTATTTTTCTGAGCCAAGAAGTTATGCATGAGAATTTACTTGTTAATCTCAATTCAAAATGTCACTTAATACACCATCATCAGTTCACTTACAGTATTTTCCATAGTTATAAATTCAACATTTCCCCACAGACATTATTTTTTTCAGCTACATAAATGCTTTTTAATAGGAACAAATCCTGCAGTTGCAGATTTGTAGCAGGCAGAATGCCCACAGACTGCAGTAAGAAGAGAGATTTCAGAATAGCCCATTAGGACTAAAGTAATTTCGGACACAGGCTATTTTCTCCCCAGAAATAACTCAAACACAAGCTGAGAATCACTTGACTTGCTCCAGCCAGCATTAGCAGCAGTGTGAGCTGCCTGATGCCAATTCAGAATTTTTTTCACAGATGGGTTCGCTGAAAACACAGTCCCACCTACAGGCTGAAAAGATGAAATGCTTTAACATCACCTCTATTGCAAATATACCCTGCCACTCAGACTTGCAAACTCTTTCCATGTTTTTCAAGAAATCTATTATCTTTTTATTTCAAGGAGTCTCTTCTCCTTTGGAACACACCTAAAGGATTTCTAAATGTATCATGATGTATTTTGTGTCTTTTTGTGTTCTATGACCTTACCTTCATATACTTCTGTTATGTAAAAAATCAACGTGGTTTTCAGGTGAAAATACTGCAGCATGAAAACCCAAGACGAGCCAATCTCATTGCTTAAAAATTAGATGGAAATGGGACCTCTATTTTTTATTTTTTCCTATTAAGTTACACCAACTTCTGTGAAGATATAAGAACTACAAGATCACAAAAGGGAACATAAAACATAGATGTACATACATATATATATATATATACACACACACATGCATAGTAATAACTGTTTTGCTGTTGCTGCTATCTGAACAGCTTCCACTTCACAGCAGAAAGTAAAGGCAGGTAGATGTCATTTTTATTTTACAAATGAGATGCTAGGATGAAAAAGACCAACCCCCACTTTTTTTCTTTTCCATAAATAATAAAGGTAAACTTCTTGTTATGAATGTTTAAGGAGGAACAATAATTCTTTTCTGCTGCCTGCTACTCCAGACAACATGCAACATGGCCAAAACACAGCTTTATACATTGCAAAGTTGCATTAATCATTACATTACATTACATTAATACATTACATTAATCATTAGTGGAACACTTGTGGTTCCACTGAAGCTCATGAAAGAACATAATGATCAGAAGTTGACACCACAATCTTCCAGATAACTTTTATTTCTAAGAAGAAAGATGTTATTGCAATTGTTCTCACTTGAAAATATCCCTACATTTCCTATTTTGCAAGTACTTGTAGTCAGGAAAGTAATATTAAGAATGCAAAAGTTGCATTCTTTTTAACAGTGTAACCTTATACATTACCGTGAAACTTTTCTGACTGAACTATGTTAGAAAACACTTACTTTGTTTAGGCAACCAATTTCTTTATTTATTGTATTTCTGTATTTAGAAGACAATATCTGAACATAGGTAATGCCCGGGTATAGAACACACTTTTTTGCTAACTAAACTAAATTAGGAGGATCTAACTGAACAAATTGTCTTGGATCCAAGTTGTTCACTTTTGTTTCCATTTCCATGTCTTAGACAGGTCAGCAGTGGATGATCACTGGAGTGCACAGGACAGTGGCTGCCCTGTTCCTCATGTGCATCTCCCTCCTTTAAACAACTGTATCATAGTTTGAGACAGAGAGTGAGTGGTGAAATACAAACATCAGCTCTGCCTTACCAATATCATGGCATTTCTGTCCAGACGATTTAAAAGCATTTGGAGAGCAAAGATAATTTATGCTTGAGATATAGTAACCCTACAATAGGTACCCATATTGATTGTAAAAGAAAAGTAAGAAATACTATTACAGTGTCCCTCAAAAATAGAGTTGGGATTAGACATCCCAGACCACTGACAACCAAGGAGCTGCATTGCTCTTATCTGTCATCTATGACAAGAACTATTCCAAAGTCTACTTTAATTCATATTCCCATATAAGAAGTCTTACAACTTAAAGAAACCAGACATGTTTGCTTTGTCTGTATATTCAGCTCTGCAGGACATGCCAGTTGTATCATCCCAGGAACAGATTCATCTTTAGGAATATTCTGAAGCAAAATGTGGATTATATTTTTAAACCAAATTAGTTCATTGATATGGTTTGCGGTTGTGTTGGCACAGTAGAGCAAGAGTTCTGGAATAAAAGCACCAAGATGCCAGAGATGAGAGGCAGGAACTCCTCAGTGGAAATTAGTACTGATATCCCTGTATGTCTTTTCTCTTGCATGTTAGTTGATGATTAAATTACAGGGAATGCATGGAAAAAACATTTTTAATACTATTGTCAGATCTTATTCCAATGAGCTGATACAAAAATATTTTAAAAATGAAATAAAATGAAATAAAATAAAATATGCTTCAGGAGTTCTGTAATTTTCAGTTTATAAAAGCACTAATGTGGTTAAAAAATGAATATATAGACTACTTTCATTGTATATGTATATGAATGAATAGACTACAAATACACAGTTGTTATTTGTCATTATATTACCGTAATGGGAAAAAATGAGAATACTGAGTGAGGACAAAAGCTCCAGGAATGAATGAGTGGATGGAGAAAGACAAAGTATACAGCAGAGTGGGATGCCAATAGTCAATAAAGAGATACAACAAAGAAAATCAAAAAATGACATCTTAAAATTAATGACAAACCTGCCATTTTACACATCAGTTTATATAATTTATTTAGACCAAGGTCTAAGGGCTCAAAAAACAAACTGAACAGTGTTCACAAGTTGTAGTTCCTGCTAAAAGGCAGGAACTCAGCACTGATCACTTCTGCCAGAAGCAGAGTGGGAGGAAACGGAGGTGTCCTCATGCTCTGTGCAAAGAGAGAAGGGCCTTTTGGAAGTGTAACTTCTATTTGCACATTGATAAGAGAGACCTCTGGAAAGTGATGTATTCTTTGTGTGCAGTTTATAATGTATTTCTTAAGAGCCTGCTTGTTCTTTCCATTAGTTTTGTACTTTGCTCTTGCTGACAGCCTAAGTGTTTTTATCACACACAGGGAGACAAAAAATGTGCATGAAAATATTTAGCTCATTCTCCTGTATGTACACTTCTAGATTAAGGTCAAAAGGACATAAGCATTCCTTGTATTTGTAAAAAAAATATTTCTTCATGTCTTTTGCTGCCAAAGCAGGCAGAAAGAGCAAACAAACACAGTGGTGGAAATGTTAGCAGGAGTTAGACATCTTTCTGAAGAAGTAAACAATTCTACACTTCCATTTTCCTCCCAAATTTTCCCAAAAGTTTTCACATTTAAAAAAGGACAGAAAATATTGGGGCTTAATTCTTTTTTTTCTTCAACCCTGGTTGTTATACTGTTCTTCTTTTTACACCAGACAGACCTTTTTAGGCAGATGTGTTTGGTCAATTTAATTTTCTCAAAGGCAGTTGGGAGCTGGTCCAACATAGGACAGAGAAGCGCAAGACCCCAATGTAGCTGAAGCAGGACTATTGGGTTATTGTGTACAACTGCCAAAATCAATAAGACTGCCACGAGTAAAAAAATAGACTTCAGGTCATGCCCATTCTGGCAGTAGCTGATGTGAAACATGGGGCCTTCTGGCTGGGTTCTGCCACCAGACTTTACTGCCCTTCTAGATATGTCAGGACAAGTGCATGTGTAATTGCTATTTACCCTCATTCTGTCAGCCTGATTTGAGTGTAGAAGGTGTTACTGCTAAACCAGGTCACTAAAACCTTGCTAGGGAGCAGTTCCATGTGAAGAAATGCCAAGAAGCTGGAGGGGGTGATAATCTCTGGTAG
Organism: Parus major; assembly: GCF_001522545.3. Lineage (NCBI taxonomy): Eukaryota > Metazoa > Chordata > Aves > Passeriformes > Paridae > Parus > Parus major. The sequence goes on from NC_031799.1 coordinate 10,002,782, forward strand.
AGTAAACAGCTCCAGGTGAGCTTCAATAACACATTTCTTATCCCAAGGCCACTGCACCTGAGATGGCATATTAGGCTCAGGTGATCTAGATGATAAAATACACAAAAAGATGTAGAAAATATGTATATTTTACTGTATTTCCTTATCTTGTCGTTAACCCTTGGTGTCAATATTAAACCATGACATTATTTAAAGAGGTGATTGAATCTCTGATGTTTGTGAAATGAGAGCTTTATTTAGCAGGATGTGCTCTGTACAATGAATGAGGCAGTGCTTTCCTTGTAAGGGAGAATCACAAGAAGACAGAGCCAGAACTGTGCCAAACTAATGGGAAGACATCAGGGAGATATGAGAGCAATGAGATTTGCAGCTAGTTGTGACAATAATCAATTACTGATTATTAGAAAGTAAAAGCTCTGTATTAATATAGGCTGCATTAATTACTGAACACTTCCATGATTAAATGAAACTCTGTTAAACTAGGATATTTCAAGGTGGTTCTACCCTGATTTTATCCGGTGTTTGGTTCTTGCCCACAAAGTCATTAGCTGTTAATGAGGGAGGAAAGAGTACAAGTTAAAAATCTATGCCAAATGAACTGGAGAGGTAGTTTGAAATCAAAGAAACAATATGCTACTTCCCAGTGCTTTTCTGTTCAGGGAAGTGTACAGAAAAAAGCAGGACACACTATGGAATAGAGCCACTCATCCTAACAAGACACCAACAGAAGCTGAGTGAGTGATTCTGTGGTGTTCTACCAACTTAAGTGGTCTATGCCAGGTCTGAGCAATAGTATTCTCTGCTCTACAGGAATACTGTGCTTGTTTCAACCATCATTGTTTTGAGAAAATCACAGACTGGAGAGTTGAGAAGGGCAGAACCAGAGTCTGGAAGCATGTTTCCTATAACAGATTTAAATATTAAGTTTCCTTAGTCTAGGAAAGAAAGGACTGCAAAGACATATTGTGGTCCTTCTACATGGATCAGATGTCTCAAAGACAGTGATGAGTTGGTTTTCTGTTCCATGCTACTGTCAGTACATCCCATCCCATTCTTCTAGGTGAACTGTGAATAAATTAAACTTTGTATGTCCTCTAGGAATATCTTCTTCCTCTGTCCAGCAGCTAACAATGGAGTCCCTCAGGAATCCACCTCGTGACAGCTACTGCTAACTGAGGCGTTCTCTGTCCTCTATCCCTGTAGTTATAAAACCTTGAAATAATTTACCAGTTTTGTACTATTTTTAGAAATATTCCAAATACTTCCAAGAGAAAATGATACAAAGAAAAAAGCTTTTATATAACTTGTCACAAGAGGTCTGACAAAATTCACAGTTATGATGTACCTCTTTTCATCAGCTGTCATGTGTTCCTTTATTTGAAGCAATGTTACTGGATTGTGTCCATGAAACATCACTAAAAAGGGATGTTAATAAGAACATCACCAGAACATTTGAGTCATAGCTAAATAGAGAAACCAAGAACAGACTTTTCAAATAAAAAAAAGTTTCACTGGAAATATGTGAAATTAGGTCACAACTGCAATGAAAAATATGGTAAAGAGAACCAAATCCTAGAATGCAGTATGTGAATTCCCTGTGCTGACTGCAATTTCCTCACAAAATTGTTAGATGGAGCATTAACAGAAGATAATGCAAAGTATTTTTTATCCTTTGGTATCTGGAGATAATTTCCAGGGCTATGAAGTATAACAGATATTGCCTGGAATAAGAAATTGAGTCTGGAAAATCAAAGGTTATGGACTGTACCCAGGAAATTACTGGAAAAAGCATTTCCTGCTTCTAATTGCATTATGTAGAAAATTCCTCCATGTGCCATGTCATGCCATGGCATGGAGGACTTGGCCCACAAGAAGAAGGAGGAACACTTTGATCTCAGTAATGTGAAAATCAGTTCATTTTCTGGTAAGAGTATCAGGAAGGTCTTATGACAAGGCATTGTTTTTGCCTTTTTTTTTTTTCTTTCTTTTTCTGATGATTATTATTTCTTAATTTTTTGGAAATTATGAAATTTATCTTCTAATTGTATAGGTATTACTTAAATATAGCCATGATCTTCCATTGCAGAAAAAGAAAATGTTATTCTTAGGGAAAAAATATCAGTGATATCTATTTTAAAAAAGGGAATTCCTTCATTACAAATGTATCTGTCAAAACTCACATTCTCAGACTTTGAATTCTGAAACGCACACAAAAAATGAACTTTTTTTTTTTTTAGGGAAAAAAACGTTAAAAATAAAGCAGTTTTTGCATTCTGGAAAATTGCACATATAAGCAAAAAAGTTTTATGTAGTGCAACATCTTGGTGATGCTCAGTTAAATTAAAAGCTAGCTTTAATTCAGTTGTAAAAACCAAGGATGCATCCAAGATTCAGAAGTTTGGCATAAAATTTATCAATGTGATTTTTAACATGGGGTTCAAGGACACGAGATTTTAATTTTTTTCTTTATCACCCCTCCTCCTCAGTATACAAAATAGCTAATATTTTATTTTCCTTGTAAAATGACTGGTGCCTCACAGTTTGACGTTAACCTACAAACAGGAAATGGAAGAGGAGCTCGGGATTCACATCACTCAGCCCAGTCACAAAACTGAGAGTAGAGACCAGAGTGGCAGTCATAACTGCAGACAGCATATACTTTTCTGAGACCAGTATCCAAAACAAAAGCTTTAAATGAAAAACAGCAATAGTTTTAAGTGCAAATCTTACTGGAAAATATAATCAGAATAGGAGGAATCTGCTCTTATACTGTGAAGCAGGGACAGCTTATCCTAAAGGTAGGAGTTTGGAAAAGTACCTTAATCCTAGATATATCAATTAATAATTGATTAGCAATGCACACCCCAAAATGACATGTCTGAGTTCTATAAAAAGAATACAGGAAAGAGCTGAGTCTGTCTGAATGCATGCACACCTGTTACACTGAAAACTAAACCTTCTGATAATATTTTCATAGTTTAAGTTACTTTCCCATGAACGTCCTCTAAACTTAGGTTGTTTACACATTCCTACTAAGAAACGCCTTTTGATGGATGTTTTGCGTGACGACCAGTGTGCTTGTGAAGGTGGTAACTTAGTTATCCAATCCCTGGTCAATGTCAAGAATCTATAAATACTGGAGTCAGAAAATAAAGTTACTTCCTTTCCTGTCATACCACTGAGACATGTTCATGTGAATCATTCTGTGTCCTTTAGCGACACACATGTACTACTTTTTATGATGTGAGACAAAATATTGCTGGCTCAGCTATACTTGCTAAATGCTAAAACATTTTAATCAAGTGGACTAATTGAGTAAAATTGAGATGCAGGGGAAATGAGATGAGTTATAATTGGTATATTTGTTATACTAGAAGAACTAGAAAGCCAAATCCTGTTTTATTGAAGGGAGAAAAAGACAGGGAGGGAGGGAGTGAAAATCACCCTGCATCTCCCTCCTTTAAAAGGCCCAAGGATTCCTAGTAAAAGTCTGATGCTCATCTGATGTCAAGGAGTGAACTCTGGCTTGAAGTTTCACCTAGAATTTGTAACCTCTGATCTCAGCACCTGTAACTATGGGCAATGAAACCAGTTGTATCCTTCATTTTACCAAATACACCTTTATTATATTTTACTCAGAAAACCTGCCTGGCCATAGAGAACAAACTGACCCTGTGTAATTTGAATGTATTTTCTACTCTGCTGCAGGTGTGAAGTGGGTAGGGGGGAAAGGTGGAGAGGACCTGCATCCTGGTGGACAGAGGTGGCATGAGGCTTTCTCTGTGAAGTGTGCTTCCAGTTTACAAAAGGTCTGGGATTTCTGCTGTTAGTGGGGAATTTCTCTCTAGCATGCACGAGTGTGTATCTCTCCTGGAAAAAGTAGAAACAAGCCCAGTATTTGGGCAAACCTCTTGGTGCATTAAGATTAACAGACTACATATGATAGTGGCTTTATAAACATAAAGCCATCCATGGATATAGAACCAAACCAAAACTGCCTCTTTTTTTTGTGTGAAATATCAGGTGTTTTTTCTTGTCCTCCTACAAAGATAAGTATTTTAATAATAAGTCACCAGTCACCATCACTTACTATCAAAAGTCAAGGCTTAGGTTTCATTTTCTTAGCATGTTCCAGTTTGAGTCAGGGCTTCAGTCATTTTCACAGTGTTTAAATTTAACATCAAATTTATTTTTTTATTTACCTTCACACATTTTTTTCAATTTCTGAATGTACATTTCTAAGACTGTTATGCTAGATTTCTAAGAAATTTACTGCTTTGTTGCATTAAAGCAGGGGAAACCAATACAAGACAAAACTGGACAAAAGTATTTAAATTCTTTAACCTGAGATTCTCATATATTTATGTTTTCTTAATTTTGAGATAACTCTGCTTGAGGTGGGCTTATGGAAATCCACTAGACCTGGAATTCAAATGATATATTTTGAACCCTCAAAGTAAATGGGCGGCATTCATACAATTCCATTTTCAAATTAACGCAGTGTTTGTGAAATTAGCAAATACTCTGCAATGAATAGAGTTGATTTAATGTACACAAATATAAACAAACCCAGACATTTTACAGAAAGTGCAGTGCTGTATTACAAGTCAGATGGTTTCCCACGAGCAGCTGGTGCAAGTAAATGGTGTGTGTTACATTCATTGCTCTAAATTTTTATTTGCATTTTGATTTCATTTTGATCTTTAGTTTTCTTAAATGAAATATAAGCCAAGTAATCCTGCAATTCCATTAGAAATTTCTGACCACGTTTTCCCCAACATCTCATGAACCAGAAACATCTATTCATTGCTGATAATTATTAAAGCACACTGAAATCAATTTACACTATTAGAGCATGGCTGAATTTTGTCGTACATCATTAATTACGCTGCTTGAGAGCGAAGTCAGTAAAACATTCATTGAATTTTGTGCTTTTTGCCATAAAACCTACTTCCTAAAGCCAAGGGCTGAGCGGAATTTGTCGCAGGAGATCAGCGTGTTTCTCTGCTGCCATCTTCTGGCATAAGAGACAGTTCTACAGTTTCCCAATTGTTTTTTAAACACTTAATAGCTTTTTCTCTTGAACAGCATTTTTGTTCTTTTTGGCCTTACATAATTTATCTGTAAGTTTTGCAATGTTCTGTCTCTTAGCCACTTATAATTTATCTGCACGAAAAAGATTTTAGGAGATTTGAGAATATACAGATTAGTATTATAAAACAAATGTCCTTTGTATTACTAAACATTGTATTTCTACAAAAGATAATACATATATTATTAAATTTAGCTGTTTAATAAATATTTTTGCCAATATTTACGCTTTTCATACTTTACTTTCAGACAACAAATGAACTGTCCAGATCCAGGCCTGATTCTGTCTTTAAGTTCTTATTTACTACATCTTCCCATTTCATATTTTAACAAATAGAATAAAATATTTTCATTATTTTTTAAGCTCCTACATTTGTGGTCAAATAACCCAGTGACATTCTCTTGACGATCCTTCATCACTAAATAAACAGTATTTGAAACCTACATAAAAAAATCTTCCTTTTTCTCCTGAAACTCTGGCTCATAGCACTAAAGTCCATGGAGGCTGAGGTACCCCAATATCCATCTGAGCACATTTTGAACACTCTTGGACCCAATCAGTGCTGCAGATTAAGAGAAGACAGCTGTTCCAGGAGGCAGAAGTGGTGTTGGGTCCTCTGTGGGCAGCAGAAGTCCAAGGCAAGACTTGACCCATGATTTACTATCTTCAAAGTAAGGATAATATGGCAGGATTTATGGAAAACATGAAATCTGTTTAAACATCCTGCTTAAATTCAGCTATTAGGTGAGTTCACTGATGTACTAATATGCCTAAAGTTACCAAACACTTGTAAGGCCTTGGGTCTTGCAACCTTGGGAGTACACAGCCACCATGAGATCGTGCTGCAAGCTAGTAACCTTCCTAAATGAAAACACTATTAGCTGAGAACAGCAGCAGGAGAGGAGGAAAAGATGGTTGCAGAGCAAAAGCCATGCCTGAATATCACATTCTTTCCTTAAAGTTGTTTGTAGCTTCCAAGCCACTGAGCTGAGGCTTCCCTTGAGACAGGCGCAGGGGCTCCTGTGGCTCGTCTGACACAACCACTTCAGAGTCTCTAATACATATATTTTTGCCCCCTCCCCTGGGAAATCAGACAGTGGTCAATCTGATTTTTTTTTTTTATTTTACTCTCTTTTGCAAAGAGTACTCCCATTCACTGATCCATCCTTGACTGAGTATCTGTGTCAGAGGGAATGGTAGCCAAGTATTCCTGAGGTCTGGAGTGAGTCCAGAGAAAGGGAGTGGAGCTGGGAAGGGATCCGTGTGATGAGGAGAAGCTGAGGGAGCTACGGGTGTTTGGAGAAAAGGAGGCTCAGGGGTGACCTTATTGCTCTATATAACTCCCTGACAGGAGGGCATAGCCAGGTGCGAATCCACCTCTTCTCCCAAGCAACTACTGACAGATCAAGAGGAAGGTCTTCAGCTGCGTCATGGGAGCTTTAGGCTGGACATCGGGAGGAATTTCTCCACAGAAAGGGTGATTCCACACTGGAACGGCTGCCACTGGAACAGAGCCGTGGTGGAGTCACCGTCCCTGGAGGTGCTCAAGCAAAGACTGGACGTAGCACTTATCGCCGTGGTCTACTTGACAAGGTAGCGTTCGCTCACAGGTCGGACCCGATTCCAACTTAATTCGCTCTGCGATTCTTCCCGCAACACCAAGCAGAGCCCCAGACTGCTCCTTACGAGAGCGGGCAGAGCGTGAGCCACTCCTACCCCTCACAGCCCGTCACGGACCGCCTTCCCCTGCACCACCCCAGGGCGGGCCCGAACAGCCCCACGGCCCGCTCGGCTCCGCTGTCGGCGCTGCGGTCGCCCCGGTTGCATCAGCCGCGGGCCGAGCGGCGCCTGCGCCGGGCCGCGCCCGCCCCTTCCCGGGCGGCTCCGCGCGGCCATGGCGGGCACTGACAGCCAGGTGGGCCCGCGGCGCCGCAGCCCTGTCAGGGGCCGGGGGGAGCTCGGCCTCTTCCCGAGGATTCCCCCAGCTCCGGGGGGCGTTGGGATGTGCCCCAGGGAAAAGGAGGAGGGAGGTGGGGGTGCGTAGGCTTTGCGGGACGAGGCGATCGGGTCTTTTCCGCGGTGTATGGAGCCAAGGGGAAGGCAAAGTGCCTTAGGTGTGAGGGACTGCTGGAACATGACTGAATGGTGCTCGCCCTCCGCAGGTGGGCCCTGGAGAAGAGAAGAAAACAGACTGCGGGAAGAAGAAGATGAAGGAAGGGGCTGGCGATGGAGGGCGGTCGGAGGTGAGCAGCCCCTCGGCCGCGGGGGGAAGAGGATGCGGAGGCCTCGTTGCTGCCCTGCGCTCTGCTGGCATTGCTACAGTTTGTCTTTCCGAAGTATTTTATCAGGCGTTACAGTTACGCCTCCGATGGTGTGCCTTGAAGTGCCATTGTTTTGTTTTTTTACATTAAGTTGCATGGGTATAATAGAACAGGTCAGATTCCCATAGCTGGGCTAGGTGATGCTATTCCCTGTGCCTCTTTGCAGCGGGAAGCAGGCAGCAGATCTCTGAGGGGAAGAAAGCCTGTTTAAGGTGCTCTGGTCGTTTTCGTCTTCGTGGTGGGTGAGCACAGGTCCCTCTGACCCCACGGAGGGCCAGCTGCTAGTCAGCAGTGGTCCTGAGCCAAGTGCCTGGCTGTGCCCAGGCGGATAGTCCTGACGTCATTACACGTGTTTAAACTGGAGCCAGTTCCTGTCTGGGTGGCTCAGACTAGACTGTTCCCTCCGTTTTTTGACCTAATAAGAAGTATCTTGTTTTACAAGATACTTCTTGTAAAGTATCTTGTAACTTCGAACTTACACAGTCTTTTCTAGCTGGCTTTTGTCCGTGTATAGTTTATTAGGTGGTGTAGCTGTTTGGTAATATATGTGGTTTAGTGAACAGGTATACAGTGGTACAGATTTCATTAAGCTGTAGCCTTGTGGTATTATGGCATAATTAATAATACATAAACTGAAACAATGGTGATTATTTGTTACATATAATATAGATATTATCACATAGCTACTTATGAAAAGTATATCCGTTGCATTAGCATTCTTGACATGATGTGCTATCAGATTAATAATCAGATGAATCATTTTCCTTTGTCTTTATTATATCCAGCTGAATCCCTGGCCTGCATTTATCAATGAGCGTTTAGAGATGTACAATAAACTTAAGGCTGAACACGATGCACTCCTTGCAGAAAGAGCTGCAAATGACAGTAAACCCATTAAAGTTACATTACCTGATGGCAAGCAGGTTGATGCTGAATCTTGGAAGACTACTCCTTATCAAATCGCTTGTGGGATCAGGTATGTTTGTATTCTGTGATAGTACACACTCCTTTTCAGACAATGAGTTCAAGGGGATGAGTAATGTATAATTTCTTTGTCATTTATCTCAGGTCTTCTCAAAGTATCTTGTATACAATAAACTGAAGGTAACCTGTAGGGTTTTAGTTTGGGTGTGCAATTTTCTTTTGCCTTGTAAAGATGCAGCTTCTAAAATTAAATAATTATAAAACTGAGGTATTTTACACACATTCTAACAGCGTGTTTTTCCATCCAAGTACTGCTGTTGCATTAAGAACTGGTTTGCTAATAAACTACCTAATGGAATGTTAGCACTGCAAACCAATTTACACTGACCTGAGGAAGATGACTTTTGGGTGATGTTTCAATTGATTACAGAGAAATTTAACAGTATGAGTATTCTTCACTTTTATTTGCATGGGAGATATCTGTTAAAAGGAGTGTTACACATCTCCAGAATACACAGTGAACACCCTGACAGCTAAAATTGCCAAGATTGGGTGATTCCTAAAGGTGAAAAATATGGGGTTTTGGGGTTTTTTTTGTCTGTTTTTTTCATTGCTTTTTTTGGTTTGTTTGTTTGTCTAATTTTTTTATTTATTTTTTTTCTTCCTGTCCATAATAAGGTGCCATATCATCAAAACCTTCTTTGCTTCTGTGATTTGGCATCATGAAAAGGGTATTTTGTCTAGTGGGTACAAACAGTAAAGCTAGTATATCAAAAAGGGTATTTGATAACTTTTATGAAAGTGGTATTGCAGTAGGGTTGTGAAGTCAGGTTTATACTTGGAGGACACTGTTTCTAAGTCAAATGTGGGTGAAGGTTAAGCACAGTTTTCTTCCCATATGTGTAGAATATAAGTGGGATTTTTAATGAATGTTCAGGCTAAACTGGTTCTTTATTTAGAATTTATTCATGACATTATGTTCACTCTGAGGACTTCTAAAGTCTTATTCAAACTGGAGGGCAAACAGGAACTTCTGCTTGCTGATTTCAAAATACAATATCCCTTCTTATAATTGTACTTCTGTGTTTATTCTGTAGTCAGGGATTAGCTGACAACACGGTTATTGCCAAAGTGAACAAGGTGGTTTGGGATCTGGACCGTCCTTTGGAAGAGGACTGTTCCTTGGAGCTGCTTAAATTTGAAGATGAAGAGGCTCAAGCAGTGAGTATCTTTCACCAAAACGATTTTTGTGTCAGGTTTACATTTAACTCAGGCTCTTGGAGTTATTTAAATATTTACTGTGTTCAGAAAATTAAGAGAATGAGTTTGTGTTTTAGGTACATCTGCATTTTCTCTTAGTTCCTTACCAGAGGGGTTGTGGTACTATAGATAATGTACATTCTGCTGTGTACTTGTAGGCAAGTCTGCTTGCTGTTGCTGTAGTTCTTGTTAAAAATTTGTATTTTCAGCCTTCATATTAAAGTAAAGTAGGTCTTTTGAACTGACATCTTCAGCACTGATTTTGGGGACAAAACAGAGTACATAAATGCTTTCTATGGAGAACCATAAAAGTATTTAGTAGACTGCTCTTTTTCTTTGTGTATGCAAAAGCAATTACTTTCTTATTTTGGCTACTCAATCAGATAAATGTGCACAGCCAGTAAATTTGTGAATAGTCTCTGGAGAAAAAAAAAAATCAGTTGGTAGAAGAAGTTGTCAGTCAAACTTAACACAGAAGTCTTACATTCAAACTTAGGGTTTTCCTAAATAAATTGGACAGCTTCCAATTTATGATTTCAATTTGTGCTAACCAAGACAGACTTAACTTCTTGAAGTTAAGAGATTTGGTTTTGTCAAAACCTCAGATGTTCTACAAGATGGAGTGTGGAGGATTTCTCATGCATAAGATTCCAAGATTAGAACAACAGCCTTATGTTGAAGCACATCTTTTGATCATTATGCAGATCTAATTGATTAAAGTTTGTAGAAATAAAGGTTTCTGAATTTAGCTTCTTGACAATAGTTACATAATGTTAGCAATAGTTGAAAGTATTGTTTGCTACCAGAATATAAGTTTTTCATTTCCAGTTTTCTGGTGGAAATGCTGCTTTTTGGAAACATTGATGCTGAGGATGAGAGTGCTGCTGGGCAGGTCACTCCTGTTCTGCACACTGCTCTAATGTGGGACATGCTTCAAACATCCTTGGAAGCAAGTGTTTCAGAAAAGGTTTTAAATAAAAAAATCGGAAATGTATTGTGTGTATTCAGACTGATCCCTTCTTTTTTTACATCTGTTAGGTCTACTGGCACTCAAGTGCTCACATAATGGGTGAAGCTATGGAACGAATCTATGGTGGCTGTTTGTGCTATGGCCCACCAATAGAAAATGGATTTTATTATGACATGTTTCTCGAGGAAGGGTAGGTTTTGTATTTTTCTTTATTTAGGAGCTGGGAGTGGGTGGCAGTCACAGCAAAATTTCTGCTGTGTGCTTGTTCCTAGAACAAAGTCATATGTGCTGCTGCAGATGGCTTTGGTTTTTTGCAGGATGTCCCAACCACAAGTTTGTGCATTGCACCTGGATCACAAATTGCAAATGAAAGCAAAAATTACTCACTTCTCTGTGTGTGTTTATTTTAGGGGTGTATCAAGCAATGACTTCTCTGCTTTGGAAACATTATGCAAAAAGATAATGAAGGAAAAGCAAGCCTTTGAAAGACTGGAAGTTAAGAAGGAAACACTGCTTGAAATGTTTAAGGTGGGCTGTTACTAAAGGTTGTTTCTACCGTCAGGCAATCAGTCTTTTAAGTATTTGTAATTTCAGGGCATGTTTTTTTAGTGGTAGAAGAAAGTGTATCAAATTAAATTTTTAAGATTATTAAATTTATAGATAAATATATAAATTTATAAATATATCTAAATTTTTAAGATTATATGTGAATATATATTAAGAAACTCACTTGTGATATTTAAAAAGAAAAAGAAAAAGGAAGTAGTTCGTAGGTTCTTGGAAGTAGGCATTCTGATTTTCTAAAACTGTGAGAATGCTCATTCTTCCCTGGGGTGATCTAACTAAGTTCTGTGAAGCCATATTCTTTATTTACTTCCCAGAAATGTAAATCTGCAGCATATTGTGTATGCAGTTATGTTGGGTTATCTTGTCTGTGGTGATACTGGGACTGCATATGTTACTGCTGCATTCAGAAAGCTTCATAAAGCAATTTTTAGAATAAGGACTTCTATTCTACGAGAGGCCAAGCAACACTAAAACCTAACCCTTTCTCTCTAGTATCTAACTGCAAGTAATTATTTGGCATTCCCAAGATACACGTCTATGAGTTTTCACTATTAGGACATCCAGAGAATCATAGCATCATTCAGGTTGGAAGGTGCCTCCATAGGTTTCCAGTCCAGACCCCAGGAGATGGGGTCAGACATGGAGACACTGAGGTCAGACCAGGTTTCCTGTGTTTGTCCAGTTGGGCCTTCAAAACCTGTGAGGACAGAGAGGGCACAGCCTGCTCTCTGGGCACCTTGCTTCACTACTGTCTGCCCTCCTGTCAGTCTCTTTCACAGGCCTGTTCTGATGCAACATGGCATCATGTTTGCAAATAATTTAAACTGTTGGCCACTTCCCTTTTTTTAACAAGGAATTAACAAGTACATGTGCTGCTTTTCTTCTCAGTATAATAAATTCAAGTGTCGCATTCTGAATGAGAAGGTCAATACCCCAACTACTACAGTATACAGGTAATTATGTATGGATCATAATATTGCTGGATTTATGGTTCTAGGATTAAATATACCAAATAAATGCTTTCCTTTTCTTAGGTGTGGTCCCCTGATAGATTTATGCAGAGGTCCTCATGTCAGACATACTGGCAAGATAAAGACCATAAAAATTCATAAGGTAAGTGCTGCCTTAGAGAAATGTTTTCACTGCCACACTTCAGCTGCTTTGCAGTCTTTGGGCTTAGTCAGGAATGTACTGTGAAGTGGGTAACCTGGCCAAAAACTTGGTGTTACAGACTGAAAATGTTGTATGCTACAATGGTACTCACATGTGAAGCCCATTTAGGTGTCCAGGACCTGCACAGGAGTGTGAGTTCTGTTTAAGGTTTGCCTGAACTGTGTCAATTAGAGTTGATAGTTTTTGCTAAGCTGATGGTTACAGCTATTAGTGAATAAACAGTTGGAACAGGGTAGCTACAAGGCAGATAGGCTTTTAAAAAAGACAAGACCTGAAACCATTTCTACTTACTGTATTTACCTTTAAGGATTTTTCCAGTTTGTGCTCTGAATTTCACATTAAATTTCTCCTCATGCCTTCGTTGTTCCACAGTAATGATTTATTAGTAATTGCATGCCTTTTCATGGCCAGTAGAAATAGTAAAATGTGGAGGCTTCTCCCTTTCTTCAATGTTTCATTTCTTTTTGCATGCAGAATTCTTCTACCTATTGGGAAGGCAAGGCTGATATGGAATCCCTCCAGAGGATCTATGGAATTTCATTTCCAGATACAAAAATGCTGAAGGAGTGGGAAAAATTCCAGGAGGAGGCTAAAAGCAGAGATCACAGAAAAATTGGGCGGGTGAGACAGCTTTTCTGGTAGTGTATTTCAGAAACACTGTATGAATATTAAATTGAAAGCATCTTAAAGACATCCTATACTTGCTGCCACAACCAAGGTGTGACACAATTTTATTTTCAATTGGATTGTGAAGTCAACTGCTTTTCTCACAATTATCAAAGTCCTAAAATAAATAACTTTTTAATGCTGTAAACACAGTGACCACCTTATTGTACACATTGGTCAGAACAGAATATAAAGACTTCAGTCTGCAGCCCATGAACCCTCCAGTCCGGAATGCTCATTCCTACAGTTTGCTGCAGCCTGTTCATGCAGTTATTTCCTTCTGCATGACTTCAGAATCTGCAGTATACAGCTGTGTTTTTCAGTTGGCTGGTTTTTGGATTTGTTTTTTCAGATGGAAACCCCTGTCAGATAAGTAACTGGTAGTTCTGGATAGGGTTAAAGTGCGGGTCGTACATCATGACAAAATACTGAAGAATTCCCCGTATGAAGACCTTAGGTGTGTGCACAGTTTGTAACAACATTAACCAGCTGTAGTTCACACATTCAGTTCAAGTGCAGATAATTAGAGAGCTGTAGAAGCAGAACAAAACATTTTCTTGTCAGTGTGCAGAGGGAGCTGTGGGGGCACAGTTAGGAGTTTAGTGCAGAGTTTTGGGACATCAGTAATGATTTCCTTCTCCTGTAACTGCTGACAGACATAAAAATACTAGTGAAAATGCATCTGGAGTATTGGATATTGCTTTTTTCCCATGTTTTTCTTTTTGAAACTCTGATTAGTGATGCCCAGTCAGTAGCAATTCATTTGAGAATGTTAAGTGAAAAAGTTAGGGTGCAAAGACTATGTTTTTAAAGTAATATTTTCCTGCAGGACCAAGAACTGTTTTTCTTCCATGAGCTCAGCCCTGGTAGCTGTTTTTTCATGCCGAAAGGAGCTTATATTTATAACACATTAATTGAATTTATACGGGTAAGTGATATCTTTTGGAAATTTTGTAGGAGAAATTGGGTAATTTAAAAAAAAATACTTAACAGCATGCTACATTTAACAGTATTAACAGCCCTTCATTATAAGTCATTTTCTAGTTGTGTCAGCCATGGAACTAAAGAAATGTTTCTTTGTTTCTTTGAGTTGGTCTTATCACAATCTCTGCAAAATTATGTTTTATCAGTACTTTATACCTGTAGTTAAAGTTGTGATAAAGGTGCTTTGTCACAGGAATTCTTTAGTACCTAATAGCAGGGCTAAGCTCACACCACTGCTGTTCCATTGATTCATATTGATTTGTTTTAATAAATATACATAATTTGATGTTGTAGACCTATTTGTTTTGAAAATACACACAGGAAAATAATTCTGATCTTCCTGTGGTAATATTTGAAGTCTCATTATTTGAAGTGTCATTACTGTATATTTGGGTTGCAGTGTAACACATCAAGGATCCTTGAGTAATTAGAGACTGCTGCATTGCTTGCAGGGAGGAGACTTGTTCTTGGAAGAAACTGTTTGGGGGAAGGGTGGTGGAAGGGGATGTATGCTGGCACACCCAATTTGAAGTTTTGTCTTCCTTTCTCCCTTTCATATGGCATCATTTTTATATTTCTATGGTAGTAGATCAGAGCCTGTGCTTACCTTTGCTTTCTTTATTACTTATTTTATGTACTGTGCCCACTTCTAGAGTGAGTATCGAAAACGTGGATTCCAGGAAGTTGTCACTCCAAATGTTTTCAACAGCAAACTGTGGATGACTTCAGGGCACTGGCAGCATTACAGTGAGAATATGTTTTCCTTTGAAGTGGAGAAAGAAATCTTTGCTCTGAAGCCTATGAACTGCCCAGGACACTGGTAAATAGATAGCAAATTCAGTTTACCAGAGATTGTGCTAACTGAAAAAAAACAAAAAAACCAAACAAATCCACTCTGCTTCCTCTGCCTGTGTAAATATAAAGAAGGCTATCTTCAGCCTTATTCATTTTGTCAGGAATGATGTAATTACATGTCTTGCTGTCTACATGCTTTCTTCACTTGAGACACTGAGTGACCCCATCATTACAGGGGCATTGCCAGTTTTGTGGCAGTTCAAGCATTCAGGTACTAATGCTCAGTTTTGGGAGTTGTTTAACTCCTCTCTATGAGGAGGGGAAGGCCCTCCAGCTGTATCCAGCTGTATCCCAGCTGTAAAGTGAGATTGTTTTCCTGACAAATGTAGATAAGACTGAAGGCTCTGTCAGTCAGATTACACTGACTGCCTTAGGGGCATGTGCTTCATCACTGGCTGCTTCTCCCTGGCTATTCTTTGCAAATTTTAAGTTCTCAATGAGCTTTAAGTAACAAACTTTTCTTTCAGCCTTATGTTTGACCACCGCCCGAGGTCGTGGCGTGAGCTGCCTTTGCGGTTGGCAGATTTTGGTGTCCTGCATCGCAACGAACTGTCGGGAGCTCTCACAGGACTCACCCGAGTACGCCGGTTCCAGCAGGACGATGCTCACATCTTCTGTGCTATGGAGCAGGTGGGGGCTGCTGATAAATGAAACTGGGTATTATAATCAAGTAAACTGAAATTTCAGTATTTGAGACATGATTTCTATTGTCATCAAGATTGAAGAGGAGATAAAAAGCTGTCTGGAGTTCTTGCGTACTGTGTATGATGTCTTTGGATTTTCATTTAAACTGAATCTCTCCACTCGTCCTGAAAAGTACCTGGGAGATATTGAAGTGTGGAATCAAGCTGAAAAGGTAAAACAATAGTCTTGTTCTTTTCAATGATGTAAGGCTGTCTCTTCTGTAAGAACTTACTGCCTTCTGGGAGGTATAGTGAAGTTGGGCTGGGCATGAGCAATGTTGCTTGGATAACTGCCTTCAGTTCACTCTAGCTGCTATAAATAGTTTGCTCTCAGTATAGAGGCAGTCTCCATGTAGGCATCAAATTAAATCTTTCTCCCTGTCTCCTTTCGATAATTAAAAAGGAGGAACAGAATAAAATCTGGCAGCCCCTGTAATAGACTTAAAGCCATCTTCCAAAAGTGAGGCTGAAAGGGATGGAGTTGGTTACTGCAGGTGTAGTGCTGGGGAGAAGATAGGGCAGGAATAGATATTTGGTGTATCAGGGGAGATTTCGTCTCAGCATTAACTACAAACTTTGAATTTTGTTTAAAAAGTTCTTGTATCTCGGCTGGTGCTTGTTTGGCCTCTTCCAAAATGAGTGCGTTAATTTTGTGTGTTTAAATTTGGACACAATTTTTTTGTTTGTTTTTTGCTGGTCCTCTTCCAGAAGGTCTTTGGTGGTTCCTCTTCCCTTTTTCAAAAAATAAATGTGTTTCAGCAGTAATTGAGAAGTAGTGGGAATTTGGAATCACCTATTTGTAGTAGCTGGCTGTCCTGAAACTATAATGTGTAATGAAATACTGCGTGTGTCCTTTATCTCCAGCAACTTGAAAACAGCCTCAATGCCTTTGGTGAGAAGTGGGAGTTAAACCCTGGTGATGGAGCTTTCTATGGACCTAAGGTTAGTGTGGGTTGCTAACCCCTAGCTGGATTTGGCTTTCAATTCTGTTTGCAAGGCAAAAGGCTGGGAAGAGGAAGAAATGAATTTTGTTGTTGTTGTCCCATTTTAATATGCTGTCTGACTGAAATTCTAGGTTTTTCCAGATACGTAAACTCTAACATACTTGAGAGAGAAATAATCTTCTGTGATCCTGGTTTCCACATAGTTTTAACTGTTTTAACACTCTTTTAGTTAATTTAACATGAATAAAATATTTGACTACTGCTTAAACAGCTGGCTGGTTTAGTGGGTGTAATGAACACAAGGTGGCACTGTAAGACCTGTTCTAGCAGAGCAACTTCTGCTTTGGAAATAATCCTTCCACCAGTAACTGAATTCTAAGTCGGGAGAAAACCAAAAGTAAACTGATTGGTTAAACAAATTTTTATTCTTTTACACGGTTCCAAGTTGCATTGAGTTTTACTGGTGGGTTTTGGAAATTCAAAAATCTCCATGCATTGATTGTGAAAATTTGTTCGGTTTCCTAAGAACAGTCTCCTCAGTTTGGACAGATTAAGTAGGGCTTTTTAGAAATGTCATTGTTATCTTTGCATGCAAGGACACAGAGCATTATGAAGTGGCTTTTAAATCTTTCCCTAATACACCTACGTTACATTTATATTTGTGTTCTCATCTAGTAAAAGTTCACCTCATTTGTGTTACCATCTAGTAAGCTGGTTCTGATTTCTCTATTTGTATGCCACTTGAATCAGTTTTGGTTTGTGTCTTGTAGGTTAAATGTGTTATAGCAGGTGGTATTTAGTAATTTCTGTATTTGATTGAATGAAGACAAATATACAGGATCCTTTATTAACATTAATCTTACACTTACTCTTCATACAGTCTGGATTTGAAATTAAGTTGTAAATAATTTATTTTTATTAGCAGCTCTTTGGTGACAAGCTGAATTCCAATTAAGTGAATTCTGGATGCAAGATTAAAAGACATCTAGATCTTGAGTTGTTAAAACACTGATCTGTTTGTTTATTAAATAAATTAAAGTAAGGTATACTGCCTCAATATATAGCCTGATATATGCTGGTAAAATGATAAGTAAGTGAGCAACTTAAGGTCAGGAGCAAAAAATAAGGTCAGGACACTATAAGTCTGTTCTTTTTTATAAGCCTTCTCTGTCTAAGTTGTATCACAAGTGTACTAGGGATTTAAGTGTTAGATACAAAAGAAAAGGCTTGACTTGTAGGTCAGAGCAAGTGTTACTGATCCATAGGAGTTCCTGCTGGTAAGTGGGCTGTTTAACAGATTCTTGTCCCATGTTCATGCCCTGACTTTCTAACACAAACTACAAAGTCTTCAAATATTGCATCATAAAGAAATGTAAATTTTCCACTTTGAGGCTGAAGAAATTGCATTTGTGGGGAGGCATGTTCAGTCCTGCATTTACCTTCTGCTGTATTCACTCAGTGAAAAGGCTCATACAAGTTCCAGACTGAAACTCACGAAATATAGTCTGAGACATTAAATGTAGTTGTCCCCTGATATATTATCTCTCTAGTTACTCATCCTGTTTTAGCTCTAGCATCTTTTGCATCGGAACCTGCAAATCACTTAAACCCTAATGAAGACTGAAGTAAAACTATGATGTTTAAAATTGCATAGAATTCCTCTGCATTGAGTGAAACTTTCCATCTCAAAACAATGAATTTGCTTTCAGAGACAATGAATTTTCTTGTCCCTTAACTGTAAAAGTTTTATGTCTTTTTGTTCCTCAGATTGACATTCAGATTAAGGATGCCATTGGCCGCTACCACCAATGTGCTACAATTCAGCTTGACTTCCAGTTGCCAGTCAGATTTAACCTCACCTTTGTCAGGTAAGCATCAGGGCTGGGAGTTTCAGTTTCTGTGTAATCTAACTTCAGTGGCACTTATAGGCATAAGAAAAAGAAACAAGAAAAAAAACTTTACAGAAGTTTTTCTTTACAGCCACGATGGCAATGACAAGACAAGACCAGTTATCATTCACCGGGCTATCTTGGGATCTGTGGAGAGAATGATTGCCATTCTAACTGAGAACTATGGAGGCAAATGGTAATGTTGAAAAGTTATTATTCCAGTTCAAGCAAATTCTTCATGTAGGAGAGAAATTATCCCCAAGTATTGGAGAGTCATTGTGGTTTGTTTGTTCCCTGTGTTTGCTAGGGTGACATGCCTGGGAACAGCACAGGGCAATTTTTTCTTAACTGCCTTCCTTACAGATGAAATTATTCAAGATATGGTAGATTGTACATCCATACTGCCAATGCAGGTGCAGTAGGATAACTTTTGCAGCAGGACGGTGTTGTAAAGTCATTTATGTAGATGATCTACTTTACTTGTGTTAATAACTCAGTGGGAGTGACCCCTCTGATTATGACAAGACTCAAAAGTAAAGGTTTTCCTGTACTTAGTTAGGAATGAGCTCAATCAATTAGGCTCTGTTACTGTCATAAAACACAGCAGCAGTCTTCAGTCAGCAAGTGCTCATGCCCACACTGCAATCCTTTTAGACACTAAGTTCTTTTGGGGAAATATTGTAATGAATATAGGGCTCTCATCACCACTGAACCCAATCTGTGCAGCTGGCTTAAAGAGTCTCTTGTGTAGATTTTATTCCTCTCTGTAAATAGCATTTTTTGCACTGAAAAAATACTGAAAGGTGTATAAACTTGTTTTGTTTGTTGAAGGCCACTCTGGCTGTCCCCACAGCAAGTAATGGTGGTACCAGTAGGACCAGCGTGTGATGAGTATGCCCAAAAGGTGATGTATATGATTTCAGGGCTTCTTTTTCAGTATATTGTACTGATCTGAAATACTTAGTTACTAATGATTAATAGTATTTATTTCAGAGACATATTCCAAGTCTTTGCATATTACATTGAGTAATTTTTTGTATCACAGTGATATAAAATTAGCTGCCAAAGTTGTAGTTCTCTTAAAGATGACCTGAGTTATATTTTGGATATGTGAATAACAAATGTTGATCTTTGTGAGACTTTTATTTTTTGAAAACTTAGTTTTTCTCTTGCTTAAATCTGTCCTACCCTTCATGTTCTAATCCCCCATGGCCATGTGCCTCTTGCAGAGCATTAACAAAGATGAAAATGAGTCTTTGCATATTTAGCATCCAGTAAACCTTTGCCTGTAGTTCTTTAAAGCACATTATATATAAATAAAATAGTCTGCAAAATGAAAAAAAAAAAAAAATTATCTCTTACAATCAGTAAGCTCCACCATCCTGTTGCCTTTTACAATATCAAATCACTACTCAGCCCAACATTAGATGTTCACATCACTGCTTACTTGTTTATTGTGTAAATAGCTGCATGATAGCCAATGTATTTTAGTTTCATGAACTGGGCTCATCTCCAATACTGAACCCATGACAATGCCTTTGTTTTAGGGTTCAGGTAATCTGAAATGGTTTAAATCTACAAGTCATGAGTAGTTCATGGTCATGAATATCCAGTACTGACAGTTTAAATATTTTTTTCCTTAGGTCAGGCAGCAGTTTCATGATGCTGGATTTATGGCAGATGTTGATGTAGATCCTGGGTGCACACTGAACAAGAAGATCAGAAACGCTCAGCTTGCACAGTATAACTTTATTCTGGGTAATGTATTGGTTTCCTTGTACTGGGCAGACCCTTTTGTTACAGGATTTGATCATTCTGTGAGCAAGGCAGAGAGTTGTAATCACTGGTTTAGGTCAATTTGTTCCTAAGAGCCTCCGCTGCAGAGAACCCCTCCTGCTGACATCATAGGCATTCCTGGCTTGTATAACTGTCCCTGAAGGGAGATCACTGTGATCCAAGGCTTTATTAATACTTTTTGCTGTGTTCTGGTCAGCGGTATGGGGATAGATATGAAGTCTCTCGTCCTTTATCAGTCAGATTTTAAGTGATTTTCCATCCTCCCAATAATTTATGCTCTTGCTTCTGCTTTATCAAAAGAAATGTGTTTTCATTGGATTCAGCTGTGGTACACTTCTGAATTTGGCATGCATGCATAAGAGAAGCCTATTTCAGAGTAAGAAATAGAGCAGGAAAAATTAGAAACTCATCCTGAAGTACATGATTTGAAGCGGCATGTTAGTCCTGTTGTGTGAATTGGGGATCCAGCATTGGCCTTAAAACCATCTGGGATCCATTAAGAGTAGAAGGCCCTTTGATAGAGAAACTCTGCTCTCCAAGTAACTGACAGAATTGGGAAAAAAAAGTTAATTCCTTTGCCTCTTGATTGTTTCTAGTTGTTGGGGAAAAGGAGAAGGCAGGGGGAACAGTGAACATCCGCACCCGAGACAACAAAGTGCACGGGGAAAGAACCATTGCAGACACGGTGGAGAGGCTGCTGCAGCTGAAATGCTCTCGTTCCAGACAAGCTGAAGAAGAATTTTAACACCATCTGCTCTACCTGGCATACAGAGAATTTGTAGTTTTCCTAATTTAGTTAACCAGAGTTTTTGTTCTGAGCCAGATTTGAAGTATATTTCACATTTGGACCTCTTGCTTATTTTAATGGGGATCTTTCTCTAGTCAAAAATGCCTCTTTTTATATAAAAAAAATCAAGTTTTTCAAAAAACTCTGAAGTAAAGTTTCCTGGCTTCTAACCAATGAGATGTGAAGCGAGATGAAATTACTTTCTGTGACTGCAAGGGAATATTGAAACATTAATTAAGGGTATCTATAACATTCTAACTGCCCTGTTAAGAATAACATACACTTTGATAACAAATACTTTTCATGCCAGTTTAACAATAGACCTCAGGCTTAGGAACCAGCATAGTAGCTGTGTGCTGCAGCAGCAGCTTCTGGAGTGTCTCCATGAGAGAAGAAAATTATACCTTACTATCCTGTCTCATGGTCTATTACCACTTGTTATTGACTCTCAGAGCTCCCAGTCACATGAACAGGGAGATGAGCAGAGGCCTCCAGCTTCCATTGTGGTTGTTACCTCTGGCAGTGCCTCAGCTCCCAGAGTGTGAGCCATTCCTGACTCCACAGTGGGGCCTTCTGCCACAGAGCACAGGGCTGCTAACCAAAGCCTACCATGCCCCTTTCCAAAGGCAGTCTCTGAAATGTGCTGGCTCTGCAGGTGAGGTCCTCAGAGCTGTAGAAAGGGGATAACACTGTCTGGAAAAAGCAGGGCACAGTAGGGCCAAAGAAGCAGCTGAGGAAACATTAGCATTAGGAACAAAGGGTATTTCTGTTCCTGTCTGAGCTGTCATTACAGCACCTGTCACACAGAAACAAGAATGTACTGAAAAAAACAGGTAGTGATTATTTCTTTAATACAAATGCTACTTTTCACTTTAATAGGTACAGTCCTATCCATGGCACACTTCCTTCCCAAGCCTCTAGTCTAAGGCATTACATAATTAGCAGCCCTTCCTATCTTAATGCTGAGGGATCTCATCTATTAATTCTGGGTTTGGTTTGGGATTTTTCTCTGCATCTGGCTAACAAGGGGCAAATGTCTGTCACTGACAAAAAATAAAATCTCAGTCTGAAGTGTTTTTGCATCTTTATAACTTTATTAACCAACTTGAACAGCTTCAAAAGGTGGTTGATAACAGTTCATTTAAAAAGAAAAAAAAAAGCTATTCCTACAGCCAAAGCAAAGATCAGACAAGTCTGAGTACAGGTTTGAACTCTCACCTTTTGAGAACTTCCATGTCTTTCCTTTTCCATTATTGTCTGGGCAGAAGCATTTCATCCTGCCTTTTCTCACCTATTTTACTCAGGGGTGATGGTCACATTTTATCAGCATTTGATCCCTTAGTGAATTCAGACTCGGCAGACTGTAACCCCAGCAATTTTCAGCAAAATCTATTTCATCCTCCTTTGATTCATGGAGATTAAAGGTTCCATCTAACTGCTGGGGGGAAGAGGGGGAAATTGATTTTCACTGTCTTGCTGCCTTCAGAGTTACTTCTGTGAGGGCTATTATTTTCTGTATTTTGCACCTGCTTTACTTTGCTGAAAAGTGACTGTTGCCCATGCAGTCACTGCAGTGGAAGCAGATGTTGGGTACCCCTGGGGCAAAAGGACTTACACAACTGGTGAAGCAAACCCAGTGTAGATAGCAGTGGCCCAGGGTAAAGGAGACACTAGCTCTGTTCCTGTAGGAATAGTGCTTCGTACTGCCTTTCCACTGGTGTATTTGTTGATTTTCAGAGAGCTCTCCTTTCCTTTTTCTGGGGATCCCTGCACACACCAGTATTAAACTGCCCAGAAACTTCCCAGGATGTGTAATGAGAAGCTGGTGCTGTGCAGCAGAAGCTGCTGCTGTTTATGGCACAGCAGGTGTCAGTTTTGGAGAGGCTGACCCTCTACAGCCTCTCATTTTCTGAGGTTCTGCTCTTGAATACCAGTAGAACAATGGGTGTGTACTATGTGCATGCATCTCTAGAAACCACCCACGGTGCAGTTCAGCACAGCACAGAGCCCCTGCAGGGTGGTGGCAGGAGTGAGGTGCCTGCCTCCAGATCAGGTCAGCGCAGTTCAGCTGTGGACATGCACAAGTAGAGCTGCCTCTGAGGCTGTGCTTCCCCCAGCCCTTTCCCTGCTCGAGTAGCAGCCTTCAGCAGTGCTCCTGCTGGCTGCATCTGGCTTACAGACACCACCACAGGAGTTAAGGGCCATAAATCTTCCTCAGCAGCTGGGGGCTGGTTGAGCACATGCCAACTCGAGATATGTCTGGTATGCAAATATTACTGTGAATCGTCTTATTCTATAAATAGTTGACAGCTGAGGGCCTGTTGGGCTCTGCTTTATGACAATGGGCTTCATGCCAGCATGTCCCCTTGAGTAAGGATTCTGCTCAAGGGTAATCCTTGAGGTTGGGAGAATCCTTGCCACAACAGAGTCTCAGCAAATGATTAACAGCATGCTAAACTTTGAAATATTGGCTAAGTGCTTCAAAGGATGGACTGTGCACATGTAATCCTTTAGGCAGAACCTGTTCACTGAGTCTAGGACTAAACCTGGATCCATCTGCACTTAGACTCCCCTCAGAAAGGAACTTTGAATTCATGGGGATCCTCCCTGAACCTCATGACTCAATGGCAAGTAGGGTCTCTTCAACAATTTTGCCTGATCCCATTCTCTATGCAGTGAAAATCAAGTAAACCTTGCCACTGAATCTTGTTGAAAAATCTACACATCAAACCTCATTAAATCACTATTTTACATTGATAAATATAATGCTATTTCTTGGTTACAAGTGAAGGGCAGTACTTATCTGTAGCAAACACACTGGACAGGCGCAAACATCACATTCTCTCCCTTGGTTGAACCAGAAATCCTCTGAACAGTGGCTTTGGTCACTGCTTATCATCCTTAGTAGGATAAGCTCCCATCAAAGTACTGTGTGTGTCTCCTAAGGTAGGATAATGCAGCTTTGGTGTCACAGATTGATGATGGGACCACTTATCAAGCAGGAGAGAAGCTTTTATGTAATTCACTCCCGGGTTTGGGAAGGCTGAAGGCCACCTCTCCAGTTTGGCAGCACTTGCTGTAATTACCAGCATTAGGTAAGAGAAATTCAAGTCCTTTGCAATTTGCTTTTCAGTCTGCATTTCCCTAGGCAAGTTTTCATGGGCATTTCCTGTGGGGTATCTGGTAAGGTACATCTCCAACTTGGCTTTACTTCACAGCAAATTTAGTCCATACACAGGACCACTGAGTATGCTGAGTTGAAAGGGACCCACATGAATCATAAAGTCCAGCTCCAGGCCCTGTATAGGACCATCCCCAAAAGTGCCACTTGAGAGGAGCATTGCCAAACGCTTCTTGAGCTCTGTCAGGCTTGCTGCTGTGGCCACTTCTCTGTGGAGCCTGTTGCAGTGCCCAGCGACCCTTTGGATGAAGAACCTTTTCCTGATATCCAGACTAAACCTCCCCTGACATAACTTCAGGCCATTCCCATTGGTCCTGTCAAAGTCACCACAGTGAGGAGATCAGTACCTGCCCCTCCTCTTCCCCTCATGAGGGAGTTGTAACCACAGTGAGGTGTCCCATCAGTCTCCTCTTGTCCAGGCTGAACAAAGAAAGTGACCTTGGCCACCCCTTGTATGGCTTTCTATCCAGACCCTTCACCATCCTCACTGCCCTCCTTTGGACACTCTGTAATGGTTTAACACCTTTCTTGCACTGTGGCACCCCAAACTGCCCCCAGCACTTGAGGTGAGGCTGGCCCAGCCCAGAGCAGAGCAGGACAATCCCCTCCCTTGCCTGGCTGGTGATGCTGTCCCTGATGCCCCCAGGACAGCCCTGGCCCTCCTGGCTGCCAGGGCACTGCTGGCTCCTGTTCAACTTGCCATGGACCCACAGCCCCAGATCCTTTTCCATGGCACTGCCCTCCAGCATCTCCTTCCCCAGTCTGTCTGTACATCCAGGGTTGTCCCATCCCAGGTTCAGAGTTCAGTTTTTCCCTTTTTGAGTTTCATGCAGTTGGTGATTTCCCAGGCCTCTCATTTGCTGAGGTCTCTCTCCGGGGCCTCTCTGCCTTCAAGGGAGCCAACAGCTCCTCCCAGTTTTGTATCATCTCTGAACTTGCATCTGTTCCAGTTCTGTTTCCCGGTAATTTATTAAGATGTTGAAGAGCAGAGGGCTGAGGATGGAGCCCTGTGGAACCCACCAGTGACAGCTCACCAGCCTGATGCCACCCCAGTCACTGTAACCCTTTGTGCCCCCCCCATCAGCCAGCTGTTCACACATCACAGAAAGTGTTTGTCCAGCTGTGGGCTGGACATTTTGTCCAGAAGCATCCTGTGAGAGACAGTACCTAAAGCTTTGCTGAAATGCAAAAAGTGAGGAGGCACATGGAATGACAGGGAAGATACCTTATTTATAGATCATCCAACTATATACAAATAATGTATGGCAGTAATTTCTGTATCTGTCAGGAATCACTGTGCCAGGATTCAGTGTTCTGTGTAGCTCCTCAGTTCTGCAAACTTCCCTGAAAGAGTTTCCCCTGGATCAGAGCCACTTGGATGCTGCTACTATGAAGAGTAATTCCACTGAGGTGCTTCCTGTCACATCTTGGGATGATAAACTTACTCCATTACACCACTGGGTCAGTCTGATGCACTTCCAGTATTGAGATTCAGTCAGGTATGAATTCCTCCAGAAGCAGTGCAGCATCAGCTTTGGGGAGAACCCAGCTGTGAGATAAACTGTGAATTGCTGTAGGCACCGTTACTTAGTCAGTCTTGCTTTACTACATTTTTCCCACTGCTTCCAAACCCAGTCCATACATGCTCCTTGATAAAAAGGAATTGTTTCATTAAGTCTAACTTTTCCCTGGTGAGACAAGACCAAGATTAAGTGGTCTTTGAAAACTCATTTGAGGTCTTCAGCTCACGTCCTGTGTAATTTCATGATTGCCTTCTCCATCATTTCTGAATTGCACAGTCATCTCTGGCAAAAATCTAAGCAGTTCACCCTCAAATTTGACAATGATAAACTGATGTGATGAAATTAAGAATTGCTAAAGGCTACACTTATTTTAAAAGCACAGAATTTAGGGATTGGTGCTTAAAGAGTATTTATAAAATCATTCAGCCTTTCTACACACTAGTCCCTTCCATCTGCCTTGGACAGGAATATTTTTTCACAGTTGTCTGGATGCAGCTGATGCCTTGTTAGCCACTGTGATTGAGCATGCTCATACAGAATGAGATACATTTGGACTTGAACCAAAAGTTTTCTGTTTAATTTTTTTCATGTAGTCCCTGGAGTAAGGCATGCATTAACAGCTTCTGATAAATCACTGCAAGAACATGTGCTCAGATAAACCAGGGCAGCCAGGGACATTTTGTAGTGTTCTCAGTCATTGAGGGTAAATCATCTGTGCTACATGTTTGGTTTCAGTACATCAAGTATCTGTATCCCTCTGAAAACTTCAGCCTTCAAACTGGATCACAAAGCTCTTCCACAAACAAAAAAAGGCTCTGAGTTGCACAGAAGGTGGCTGTGAAAACTGGGAAAAATACTACCAACCAAACCCAAAGTGTTCAGCATCCCAAAAGGAAAAAAATAATATAATAATTTAAAAATCCCAAAGAAACACAAAAAACTACAAACAAAAAACCCTCAATCAAACAAAAAACAAGAAAACTATATCTATCTATCTATCTATCTATCTATCTATCTATCTATCTATCTATCTATCTATCTATCTATCTATCTATCTATCTCTGTATTAACCATGACAGAGATACATCATGAGACAGCCTCGTCTTCCCCAGAGTCTTTGGAATTGCCTCCCTGAGATCCCCACAGGGACAAGGAGAAACTGGAAGGAAGCAGAGATGAGACAAGAAATATGAACAAAGATATTCCATGCTCTCCCTGTTGACATCCAGATGCAAAGTACAATTAAGCTCCTTGGAGTCAGAACATCCCACCCTGTGAAAGGTTTATCTCACAGATTAGAAGAGAGTATGTTCACTGCGTGCCATTTTGGGGCTGACACTTAAAACACCTTTTGCTATCCATCACGAAAAGAAGTAGGCTTTTAAACCAGACTTTAATTGATTTCATTGCATTCCTGACACGTGACTCTTCATTTTTTAAATACTCAGAAATTACCCTTGGACACTGAGTGTGTATGGCAACATCAGCACAGGTTAACTTAACACTCTGCAAGAGCTTAGATTCAGAATGACAATCTTATGTTTGATGTGTGGCTTTCCAATTGCATGCTTCAGGGACTGACTGTAACCTGTCTAAAGCACATTGCAATAAAAGGAAAATTTCTCTGTGTTTTTTCCTTTACTGGGATATAGTCACATAAAGGATGTGAAATCTCTCTCTCTGAGTATCTGCAAGGATGTCAGGCTGCACACTGGAACAGCTTTGAATATGATTTTTGGAAAAGACACCTTTTGTTGGTGCAGTCATTGAAATACCAAAATGGGTTGAATTGCTGAGCATACCTTTCCAAGAAGCCATTGCCATCTGAGATTAAATAATCACACAATGACATTTCTTAATATGCCCTGTATTTAGCTACAGGAAATGAGTTAAGATGTAAATATTCTGAGTTCTGCTCCTCACATCAGGATAGGTGGTGTCAGAAGACAGATCAGGTGGAGTCTAAACCACATTCAGATCATAGTAATAGCACACAGAGACCAAATACAGGTTTATTTAGGGAAAAAAAACCATTTCTTTCTTTAGGATTTTTAAACCATTTTATGTCTTTGAACAGATAATCCCGGAACTGACTATACATTCACTTTATCAATTTCCTCCTCTCTGACTCTAACTCCTCAGCATCAGCAGGCTGAGCTATTTGTATATTTTCCTGCCAGACATTTTTCTGAGATTGTTCACAGGGTGGAAATAAGAATTATTTCAGAATATTTGGGATTTATGTTCCAATGACAATGACAAGTTAGTTTTGATTGTTTTCAGTATCACACTTTTTCCACAGAAAAGGCTTTCAAGCTCTGACTAGAAACAACCATCAAACAACAAACCTTCATTTCCTCATATGATACATGAACTTGTATCATCCTGGATTTGCAGGTGGGAATTCTGCAACCAGCTGCAGCTTGGCCCTGAAGTACCTAAATTGCAGAGATATTGTCTTACTCTTCTTGACGCTTTCTGCTTGTCATACTCCGAGTCCCTGTCCCAGATGTGCCATTCCTTCATTCAGCTCCCTCCTCTGCCTGAAGGGGCTCAGACCCAAATCCCCAACATCCAAAGAAGAGCAAAGAAGAGTTTAGGGTATCTCCTATGTAGAAAAAGACAGGAGAAAAGTGAAGACAGTAAGGAAACAGACAAAACAGGGCCTGGGCTACCAAACGAATCTGGGACTCTTATTGGGGATTTCAAATACTTTAATACTTTATAGGACAGAGATGCTCTCTTCTCACCACCAACTTTATATATACTTTATATATAAAGTATAAAGCTAGAGTTTTTCTATTTCTGTTTCAATGAATCTTGAACTCTCAGCAGCTAGATCCTGTGTTTTCAAGATGCTCTGCGCAGATCTGGCAAAGCAAAACACACATACTTCGTTTTATGGCTTTTGTTCCTGACAGCATGCTTTGCAAAGCAGTGCCCTGTTTACAGGATAGTCTGTTGTCCTGTAATTAGCAAACTCATCAGAACCAGTATCATAAATCACTGATAAAATGGTTTCAATCATCTTTATGTATGGGAGATAATGCAGGGGGACTACATGGCAAGCTGTCACTCTGACTATCAGTGTTTCCAAGTGAAGGGAAGAGAGTAGCAGCTCTAGCTTGTGACATCAGTTTGCTCATGAATTAAGATACACCAAATAATGCTATTTGGCTTTCTGGTCATTGAAGAAAAGCAAGTATTGCTTTGCTAAGAAATAGTGCTATCCATGAAACTTTAAATGGAGAGAGGTATCAGTATGTATATAATATTTCATTTTCAGCATGCCTCTTCACAGTAAGTGAAGAACCTGCTGGAGGTCAAAACACTGACAGCATTCTTGTCCCGTTTTGCTGTAACCAGGATAAAGCACTGCCACTGCTGGGAAACTGTGAGGGAGCACATTTCAGCTTTTCTGAACAGCAAACAGGAGACAATTTGGCTTGTGCTGAAGTGAGAGAAGGAAAAAGATACAGGAATTGTGTGAGAGAAGGACAGGAAAAGGAGGAGACAGCAGAGTAAACAAGGGAGTGCTTTTAAACTCAGACCTGGAATGGAGAAGGAGGGCTGTTACCTGCCTGTTTACACCTCTGCACCACTTTGCAGCCAGCACAAGGCAAGGCTCCAGGCAGAGGCAAAGCCAAGCTCTCAGAAGCCTCTATTTGCATGGTTTACTTTCCTCTTCACTTTCCCTTTCACAAATGGGCTTTGTCAAACTGCTGCAGGAATTATACCTGAAACAACCAAGGTGCAAGTGAGGATAACCCAGGGAGGCTCTTCCTCAACTCAGAGCCTAGTGAGAAACTTCTGAAAATCAATTTTCCTATCCAGTTTTTACCCAGAGTCCCTGGCTAATGGAGAACCTCCTCTACAACATCACCTCTACTACCAAAAAGGATATGTCAGGAATTGCATCTCCAAGGCCAAAACTCTCTTTTCCCATCGCTCAAGTGAAGACAGCATGCCCTTTAATATAGCACAGACAACATCTATGGCATGTCTGGCTGCAAAGGACAAACATTTGGGAAGATTTTAAAATGTTCTTGAAACACTTGCTCAGATCCCCATG
The DNA here is from genome assembly GCF_001522545.3 of Parus major. Lineage (NCBI taxonomy): Eukaryota > Metazoa > Chordata > Aves > Passeriformes > Paridae > Parus > Parus major. The sequence goes on from NC_031799.1 coordinate 10,032,470, forward strand.
TGCCAGGTAAGAGGAGGCAGGTAAGGAAGGGTCCAGCTGTACCAACCTTTCCCAGTTCAGGAGAAGGCACAGCTCTGAGGACAGATTCCAAACTTTTCCACAGCGATGAGGTGCTACTGATGTTATTAAACTGCTCTTAACTCACACTCAGGCTGCATTCTGACAGCTGTGTGCTCCAGCTGCCTCCCTGGCCATGCCCAGCTGTGCTCAGAGCAGGGGCCAGTGCTGGGCTGTGCTGAAGAATATTCCAACCTCCAGTTACTGCAGAGTTATGGACCAGAGCCCCAAACAACAGGCTGATCTTGGTGAAATTACCACACACCCACAGCTAATCCATCTCGCTTGCTCAGACTAGTGTTTATGGGCTTGCTGTACTGGGGGCTGCTAGGAAGGCACAGACACCTGTGCCAGGGCTCAGGGGGTGGTGAGGGTTTGCTCTCCCCACTCTCCTAGCACAGATGCCATCGTAGATAACAGAGGAAGTGACAGTATGGAGCTGTGTGTGTCAACCCAAAACAGGGGCAGTGACACCTCTGCTTGCATATGTGTAATGAGCTGCTAAATAGGTCCTCTCTGCAGCTCCTTCCTCTTCCCCAGCACAGCTGGACAGCCAGTTCATGCTCAGCTTCAAGCACTTGTGACAATACCATTTGGTTATGGACTGTCATTTATATCCTCTTTATGTAGACACCTTTTGAACATGACAATATGAACCTAATTCAATTATCTCTATCAGAGACACAAAATGCATCACAATAGTACCAGAGCAATCTCAAGAGAATTTCTGAAAATCTTCGTTCCCTGATAGCTGACCTGTGCAAGCCAGGGGTTTATGCCAGCAGAAAGAATAAATGTCCAACTCAGAACTATAACAGAAAACCAGATTAAAGTTTCAATTTCCCATCCTCTGCTCTTTCCCTTCATCACAGGGTCAGCTTTCTTAAGAATTGTCCTGCTGATACGGCAGTAAATCTTATAATATGTTTAATAAAATAGTATTAATGTGGTGCCAAGGAACCCCAACAAGATCAAAACCTCATTGTTCAAATCTGTACAGAAGCAGGCTCTGCTCTGAAGTGATGGTGATCTAATTACGTGGGGGCACCAGGAGTGCACAGCACTGCACTGACTTAATCCCTGTCACCCTGCCCAGCCCTGGAAGAGCTGGACCTTGGGGCTTGGCAAACAGGGCTCTGCTCCCTACACTGCACCACCTCTTCTGTTTGCTCTGCCACGCGGTGTTTTTTATGAGTTCCCTTTTGTCAGAAGAACGAGAGCCACGCCTGTGTGTGAGCAGAGGTGAGAGTCTGTCTGCAGCACTGCAAACAGCCACAGCACACTGGGATTGCTTTTCTTGCACCACACACTCTCACCAGCTGACAGTATGCCCTGACCCAGTTTTTCACATCAGAACAGCAAGGATCAGCCACAGAAAGAGAGGAGAGACATGGTCATAACTTTTTTGCGTTTTGAAAATGATGGAGCTTCTCAGCTGTTTAAATTGCAGTCATGATCAGCCCTTGTCCAAGTCACTGCATAGTTTTATTTACCTCTTGAGACAGTGACTCCCTGTTTTCTGTGTCATCACTGGCACATCAGCTCTCTTCCTCCACACTTCAGGTGCTGGTTTGACCCAAAAGCTGCCCACCATTTGTAGAGAGGAGTCCTGGGAGCCCAGAGAGGTGCTGCTTCAAAAGTTGCAAAAGCTAAAATCAGTCAATAAATCTGTCCTTCTCTGGTTTACCCTCACTTACGGTATGTCAGGCCCATCATTGATTCAGTGCTCAAAATACCAACAGTGCCCTTAAACTGCTTTGATCAATAGAAGGTATTCAGTTCTCCAGGAGACGACTATCTTCAGAAACTGTAATGGATAAATAAGTCTGGAAAAAACAAAATCTAACCTGCTGATTACTTTTCCCCCACTAGACCAGGTTGCTCAGAGCAACATCCTGCCTGGCACTGAACATCTCCAGGACCGGGGAATCCACAGATTCTCTAAGCAATCTGTTCCAGTGCCTTAACACCTTCTCAGCAAAGATTTTCTTCCTAATATCTAATCTAAATCCGCCCTCTGTCAGTTTGAAGCCATTCCACTTTGTCCTGTTGCTCCAAATTCTTCTAAAAGTCTCTCTTCATTGATCTTGTAGGTTTCCTTTAGCTACTGTAATGACTCAACTGGTTCACCCCAAAGTCTTTTCTTCTCCAGTCCCAATTAACTCAGCCTGCTGTGCATGGTGCTTTGGACTCAGCATCACTTTTTCTCCTTTTGATTTTATTCTGTTATGTAAGAGCAACTTCAAAAATTGGGTGAGCAAAGAAGATGTTGCTATGTGGTTCTGGAGTGTGCAGAAAGATCCATATAATCCTCTTGAAAAGGACAAAAATAGCAATTTACTTTTTCCCTTCCTCCCTCAAATGGCTTTAGGTCTTCATGGTGGAGGTGGAGAGATGTTTCTCTCCACAGGTTTTAATTATGGTTGGATTTTTGCAGGACTATAAAAAGAGGCATTTATACTTGACAGGAACCATTGTTTCTCAAGAGAAGGGAAGAGCTGGTGGAGGGGAGGTGCTGGGCAAGGGTGGCAGCATCACCTCCCTCAGCAAGGATTAAGGGGTGCAATAGCAGCATCCAGGAATTCCATAAAAATTAATCTCATTAAAGAAACTGCAGCCCAATAGTTTCCATCCTCAGACATGACTCAATGCAAGATAGGCTGGTTTTCTTTTCCATCCCAGCTGCAAAAAACATTTGGCTCACAGTTACCCTTCAGTAAATGCAGAATGAGAAGACTGAGGACTGAATTATGACACGACATTTTTTGTTTCACACTCTGAAAAGGGCTGAACTTGCTGGGTATGTTTCTAGTCCATTCTTGCTTTTGACAACCTTTTACTTTTGAGTTGCAGCTGTGGGGACTGTCAGCAAAGAGATTTTTGTGAATACAATTTTAACTCCTCTGTCTGAGGAGCTGAACATCTGAACACCCACCTGAATACCTACCTGGAGTCTGTCTCAGCTTTAGCAGGGCTTTTGCTCCTGTCTTCTGTAGCACCATTACTGACAAACTGGTGAAGCATGGGCTGGGTAAGTGGGTGTGGGAGGTGTCTGAAATAAAAGGGCTGTGATTAACAGCAAAGAGCAGTGGCTGGTGATGTGCCCTGAGGCTAACACTGGGACCAGTCCTGTTCAACGTCTTCATCAGTGATGTGGATGATGAGACAGTGCACTCCCAGCACGTTCACACTGTGAAGAGTGGCTCAACACCAGGGGTTTGTGCCACCGTTCAAGGGGTCCTCAATGGGCTGGAGAAATGGGCTGACAGGAACCTCAGGCACCTGGATAAAGGGAAATGCAAATTCCTGCACTCCCTGTACCAGCATGGGCTGGAGTCCAATCGACTGGAAAGCAGAGAAGGAGCTGGGTTCACAAGGTGAACCTGAGCCAGCAATGGGCCTGGGCAGCAAAGGCCATCCTGGGCTCCATTGGGCAGGGCACTGCCAGCAGGTCAGGGGAGAAGCTCCTTCCTCTCTGCTCAGCCTGGTGAGACACATCTGGAGTGCTGCACAATGTGGTGGGCTCCCCAGCAGAAATAGCACAGAGGTACTGGAGGGAGCACCATCAAGGGTCACAAAGATGATGAAGGAAGTCTGTTAGGAAGAAATGATACATGCTACTTCAGATGTGATGGAAATAGAAGAGCAGCATAACAGCAGAAATAATAGCAACAGGTGGCTAAAGGACTTCAGCTGGAGACTGGAAAGGATACACATGCAGACACCTGTTCACTAAAAACCTGTGCACTCTTATCAGAACAGTTTTCAGCTTGGGTACTTACAGTCATAAACATTTCATCCAAGGTGTATTTAGCTCAACACCTGAAACTTCATTCAAAATTATCCAAAGCTTTGCAAAGTTGGTTTTTTACATGAACAGAGATGGAATTTCAAGAAAAGAAATGTTTTAAAGCAATTGTAAGTTCATTTCTCATTTAAAAAATGGGGAAAAGGAAAGCACCTCACTGTTGAAAAATGTATGAATTGCTGTTCAGTTTTATTCAGTTTCTTTTTCAAAGGAGCAGAACTTAGTACTTGAAGTTGAGATCATGTTCAGCACATCATTTTAGGACTGTCTTCAGATGTCACAGATAGCAATTTCATATGAATCATGGTTTGAATTGCATGTGTTAATAAATAACATCCACTGCCATGTAACACATAGCATATAGAAGCAATTCAACAGCAAAGAGCAATAGTGAATGACAGCACAGCTCATCAGTTACCACGCAGTACCCCTCCAGTATTTGGAGGGCAAATGTAGGCGCAGAAAGGAAATTAGACAGGATATCAGAGTTAACACCATAATTTCAGAAACAGGTTAAGTGTTATTTCTCAGTAGTTGCTAGGGCTGCACATGGGATCAAACAAATAGACACAGGCCAAGGTTTTAATTGCTTATCAGCTTTCCAGTAGTAACTACAAATTTGCTACATCTTTTCTATGAAAGGAAAACAATAGCTATGATACCATATTTTTTATCTAATAAGATGTCACTCATTCTATAATACACATTTTTAAAATGAATTCTGATCTTCTCAGAGTTGAACGAAGTATCTTCAGTGAAGTATCTTTTTACTCAATAAAAAGCTCCTGAACTGCTAGTTTTGAACTGCCTAGACATTCTGAGTTCAACTTTTTTATAAGCTAAGTACCACTGACTTTTGAAATAGTGTGTTATTTTGTATAGAAAAAGGCATTTTGGTCATAAATGGCTCAGAGCCTTGATCATCAAAGGTAAGTGTTCCAAAAGTAGTCAACTCAGAGTCAAATTATTCCTTATCCACAAGCTCAAACTGTGGTAGCACAAAGGAAAGTGACAAGTCCTTCACTGACACAATGAAATTCTTTTTCTTATGAAAACTGCACATATTTTGACTTCAATTTATCAGTCACCAGTGACAACCACTGCTTTGGAGCTTTCCATGGATATTTTGCCTGACCTTAAGCCTATGGCTATGCTTTTGGGATCCACCTGGAGGGATCACCAGCTTAGCACTACACAGGCAAGCAGATCCAAAGAGCACCTGGATTCATAACAAGATCTGTGTTACCTGGAACCTCTCACTACTTTCCAGAACTCCAAGTTGCTTTGTTTTGCACCAAACTAGCTGCAAATAAAACAAAATACTTCCCTTTCTACGCTGTTTCTGAGGTAGAAGAGATCAAAAGCAGCTCTGTTCCTGCTTTCAGCTGTACAGGTATTTGGGATTACTTGCTCAGTTACTGCAGTGATAAGGACAGCCAGCTCCCTTGCCAGTTTTCCTTCCTTCCTCAATTTGGTTTTACTTTGTAGGAGCCATGGCCAGCTAATGGTCCCTGGGGAACAGCAGGAAAGCTCTGGATTAATGCTCATGTGCACCAAGGTAGCATGGTGGGGTTGGGATGCACCTTTTCCAACATGACCCTGGAGTACCCCATCTTCTGTTGCTGATCAAATCTTCAGGCACATGGAAGTATTGGCTCAAGAAGACCTTCAAACCCAGGATCACATCACAAGCCCTTATTTCATAGCAAGGCCTCACTCAGTTGTAAGCACTGGGCCTGCAAGTTCCTGGCAGACAGCTTAGGGGATGTCATAAGAACATTTATATTTGTAAGCTGAAGCTTTACAGGCAGCCTACCAGCCATTACTGTGAAGAAAAGCCAGATATTTTCTCTGCTGTAGCAAATTTTAGGAGTCTTGATTCTCAGAGTGGAGTTCCTGATGGAACATCCTGGTGGATGGAACAGCAGCTGCTTAAGTTTTCACAATTCCTGTTTCCAAATGCATAGATAGAGGTGTCAAAAGGCAACAGAAAAGCATGTCCTGCAATAGATCTCTATGAATCTTTTATTTTATTTCCTTCCCAGTTTGGATATTTAAGACAGAAACCATCCATCTGATTCAAAGGTGCCTCAGTGGTTATGCTAAAATAAATCTGACATTAAAGACATTTCAAAGCTGTTGTTGAGCATGTTTTGAGTGTGCCTTGAGGTTGAAACTTCAGTAAGACAAAGGTTAGGGCTGTGATTTATGCTAGCTTGATTCTCCAACCTAGCACAATCACAGTCCTCATACAGCTTCCCTCTAGCAGACAAGCTGGGTTAAATGAGGCAAAAGACATCTAAGAAAAAATTTGATTTGCCCCGTGCGATATTTTGATCGCAAAAACTATCACTAAGTCAAACACAAACACATTCAGAATTCATCATAAAAATAAAAGGGGAATGTCAACCGAACCTTTTACTTTTGTAGAAAGATATTCCTGCCATTAAACATCTTTGTTGGTGATCTGGAAGAAAACAGAAAATCAATGCAGAGCATATTTTCCAATGAGACAAAAATTGGCAAGACAGTAAATGAGGAAGATTGGTTTGATAGGGTGAGCTGGGTCACTTGCTGAAGTTGGTGGAATTCAAAAATCCACTTACATAAAGAAAGGAAAAGGAAAGATGAGAGGTCATATACAAAGTGGGGCTGTATGCTGAAGTTCATGACACTGGGAAATAGCATCATAGTAATCAAAAACTACCATCTGATTTTGTGTTTATAATGTAATGGAAAAGGTGTAATAACTAAAATTTGAGGCTGAAAAAGTAACAGAATACCAATGTTCTGTGCAGTGAAAAATTCAGTTTTGCAAGTTTATGCATCTGCACTTCAAAATTATATTTTTAAGCATTCAACAAGAGCAGAAAAAATTGAAGCCCATGGAATAAGCCTGAAGAAGCTCGATGTATTTATCTCATTTAAGGGAAGAGAGAGGAGATTTGAACAAAGTTTGCAAGCACTCCACTGTGAAATAGATTTCTAATGGAAGCTGTACCTATTCCTGGCCTGAAAAGAAAGAGCACAGTCCTGAGTTTGGAAGAAAGCACAAAAATGGCAGCTAGCAAAAAACAGAAGTCTTGAAAAATCAGTCATAGAATGGTGATTCAGTCACAGAATGGTTTGGGTTAGAAGAAACTTAATCATCTTATTTCAACACCCTGCCATGGTTAGGGACACTTTCCACTAGACCAGATTACTCAGAGTCCCATCCAGTCTGACTTTGACAGGTGCTCCATCCCTCTGATCACCTTGGTGGCCTCCTCTGTGCTGGCTCCAGCAGGTCCCTGTCCCTCCTGTGCAGGGACCCCAGCTCTGGATGCTCCAGCTGGGTCTCAGCAGAGCAGAGCAGAGGGGCAGAATCCCCTCCCTCCCCTGCTGCCCACGGGGCTCTGGATGCAGCCCAGGACACGTTTGGCTCTCTGGGCTGTGAGTGCCATGGCTGGGGCATGTCCAGCCTCTCACCCACAGCACCCCCAGGTCCTTCTGGGCAGGGCTGCTCTGGGTCTGTTCATGCCCAGCCTGTGCTGATACCGGGGGCTGCTCTCACCCAGGTGCAGCACCAGCACTTGGCCTTGTTCAACCTCATGATGTTCCCATAGGCTGCTCCTCAAGCTTGTCCAGGTCCCTCTGGATGGCTTCCTGTCCTCCAGGTGTGTCCTCATGCCTCAGCTTGGTGTCACCTGCAAACCTGGTGAGGGTTCACCTGATCCCTTTTCTGTGTCATTAATGAAGATACAACACTGGTTCCAGTAAGGACCTCTGGGGGTCCCACTTGTCACTGATGGGTCAAAGGTGTTGATCTCTACCCTCTGGATGCTACTATCCAACCACTTCAATATCCATCTAACAGACCACTCGTCAAATCCATCTCTCTCCCTAAACGTAATGTCATCTGAGCAGCCCAGCCCATGAGCATGCAAAATGTGTTGCTTCCAGCAGGACACAACCTCCACATAGATCAAACTAAGAACATTGTTTTCCTTTGAGCAGAGCAAAGTCAGATCAAGAACAAAATCAGTACTGTTAAGGACACAAGAGTCCTCTTACCAGCAACCTTAATTCACTAATCAAGGGTTAAATATTTACAGTCATTCTCTGAATAAATAAAGATAATGAAAGAGAAGGAAAAAACCTGTCATCCTTGTAGTTCTAATTTACAGTGAGTTTGGCACTCCATATCCTGCATATCTTCATCTCAGCAGGCAGCTCTCCTTCGAGAGGGACAGGTGTCATGGGCTGTTACAGAGAACACACAATGTTCTTCCTTCAGAGATTTATTTTATTACTTTCTCTATAAAAGGTCTTCTGGCTCAAGCACCTAAGAGCTTTGTGTGTGTGCACAAACAGTGTCAGTCAGACACACCCTCTAAATATGTTTGGGGTACTTGGTAACTACAAAGCCAATTCAGCACCAGCTTCTCACAGCTGTTGGCCAGTAAAATACATCCAGGGTAACCATCAGCTTTCAGTTCTGAGCTCAGCAGATTTCCTGTATGAAACCAGCACAACATATCTGGCCACCAGAAAATAAATTGCTTTTCTGCATAGTTCTTTCTTCCACAGTAGATTGATTATGTTTGACCAAAAATCCCACACAGGTAATCTACGGTCAAGACATTATGCTGTTTGTGCTGTCCTAATTGTCACTATATGCTGGAAAGCTCTGTTAAGAGGAAATACAGGAAAGGGTCCCCTCCAGCATCCTGCACAAAACTGCAATGAAGACACTCATCCAAATGTGAACTCCAAGGGAGTAGCAGCTGGCAGACAAATTACCCAACAGTTTCTGTCCTGTGAAGAGCACTGATCAACACCCCTCAAAAAAGAACATTTCCTTTCAGAAATATGGGAACTGTCAGTTTTGCCATTGTTCATGGTTACTCACAAAACCTGCATTAATGAAAAAATAATACACTCCAATACTCTACTCTTCAGAAACTAAACTTCCTAGCATAGTTTATTCCCACTTCTGCTTCACGTTTACACAAACGAACGCATTATTGGATGGAAAATTTCAACTCCAGTTTTGGTTATCTTTCTGCAGTTTCAGACCTAATAAAGGTCATGGCCATGTCACTCACAACATCAGAATAAAAGCTCTCTGAACAAAGTTTCCAATGTATTAGTGGCACTTTTTACCTCCTCACATGCTTGCTGCAACAGCAGTCAGTGAACCCTGAGACATGGGTTGCTCAAACGATTTGTTGAGCTCGGCAGATAACGTTTTTGTGCTCTCCATCTCACAACTCTTTGGGATACCACGAGTCCAACAAGGCATGAAAGACATATTTCCCATTTGGAGGGTGACTGCAGGTCAGGCATGATGCTGGGTCCCAGTGGGTGTTGGAAAGGCAGAGGAGCCAAGGCAGAGGAGCAGATCCAAAGCCTCAGCACCCTCACACAGGCCAGCGCTGCCTTCTCCCAGCAGGGTCCTCACAAAAACAGGGTACCCTGGTCAATCAGACCACCCTTGAGGGAGGGCAGAGGGTGCCAGCAAGAAGCTTCAGCCAAAATCTGAAGTTTGTCGACCATCTAACAACAATAATTACCAAGACACATTCTTGCTCCCATTAACTGTAGCAGGATCTGGCAGCTGCCACCTCTGCCTCCTTGCCTAAACACAAACTTGGAAGAAAGGCAAGAACAGAAATGAAGTGGCCTGGGAGCAACAGGGAGCTGTCAGCTTCCAGGTGGCACACAGGGAGCACTTGCTGACAAGAGGGATATATAAATGCAAACTCCTGCCTCATGCTGGAGCCTGTGGGTGCTCATGACCTCCCCTCAGTTTAGGTGCAAAGCAAAACTTCCACTTTACAGGGCTGTGAAGCTGAGACCAGCTGGGCTCAACATCTCATCAGATGGGCAGGATGATAAAATCAGTCACTTCTATGTCCACAGCTGCTAGGGGGAAAAGAATCTCATTTGTCTTCCAGTGTGTGTGGTAATCCAGTGATTTGCAATGACTGCCAGGGCCAGGGTGTGTCCCATGAGGGCTGGGACAAGTGACAAAGTCACATAGAAAAGAATTTGGAAAAGACTACCATTCATTAGCTTTCAGATAGGCATTGCAGCACAGGACAGTAATTTTATCAGCCAGCACTGTTTGTTATGAGTCTGATTCATGCTCCCATATGTTATAACCCAACAATATTTTTACTTCCAGAGACAAACAACAAGGAAATATACCTCCAAGTGAACACAGTGATAATTAAATGTCAAGCTTCTTTAGTTCAGCTCTTGTATGAAACAGATAAAAGATATAGGAGAATAAACAGAAAACATAATATTTCCATGACTGCCATCTGTATAAATAACCATGTGGGGAGCTTGAAGGTTCACTGCACTTCTGTTCACAGTGATTCCTGATGGGCTTGCAGTAAAACATTCACTCTCTGATAGTTCACTGATCAGCTTCCCTCACCCTGGAGTTTTCCTTATGGCATTTTCCCATTAATGCCATATTTACCATCACTCAAGTACACCAGGGTTGCAAGTGGGAGCTTTCCTTAACACCAGCACCACAGTAAACTGCAGTGGCCTTTACCCAGACTGGTGGGTGAGAGGCTGGACATGCCCCAGCCATGGCACTCACAGCCCAGAGAGCCAAACGTGTCCTGGGCTGCATCCAGAGCCCCGTGGGCAGCAGGGGAGGGAGGGGATTCTGCCCCTCTGCTCTGCTCTGCTGAGACCCAGCTGGAGCATCCAGAGCTGGGGTCCCTGCACAGGAGGGACAGGGACCTGCTGGAGCCAGCACAGAGGAGGGCACCAAGTTGTTTAGAACAGGAGCACCTTGGCTGTGAGGGAAGGCTGAGAAAGCTGAGATTGTTCAGCCTGGACAAGAAAAGGATTTGGGGTGACCTAACTGTGGCCTTCCAGTACCTGAGAGGAGCTGACAAGATCAATGAAGAGAGATTATTTGTAAAAGCATCTTGTGACAGGAGAAGGGGAAATGGCTTCAAACTGATAAAGGGTAGGTTTAGAATAGATACTAGGAAGAAATTCTTCCCTGTGAGGGTGGTGAGGCACTGGCACAGATTGCCCAGAGATGACATGGATGCCCCATCCCTGGAAGTGTTCAAGTCTGCATAAGGCTTTGAGCACCCTGGTCTAGTGAAAGGTGTCCCTGACCACAGCAGGGTTTTGAAATGAGATCATCTTTTCGGTTTCTTCCAACCCAAACTATCCTGAGATTTTAAAATTCATTCTCTGATGGCTCAGGCCCCAGTTAAAGCCACTGAACCACTGAATACAAACCATCTTACCTGCTTGTAACATGGCAGAGACAGAGGTAACTCCAGAGATCTAGCAAAAGACTGCCTTCCAAAACATCCAATCTCTCCAGGAAATTACTTTCCTCTGTCCCAAATCTTTAACTTTGATCTAGCAAACAATAACTGGATGACTCATAATGGTAACAGTGAATTAGGAGAAGCCTTCAATAATCTTGATATTTTCTTTTTTATTAGTTTGTGATACCAAGTTGGCATTGAGTGATGCTCAGGTTATTTATCAGCTCCTTGGTTTCCAGAGATTCCTTTAAAAACACTGACACCACAGCTTACAGACTGTGGTTGGCCACTCTGAGGGTCTTGTGTTTATTTCTCATTCCCTGGGTCTTAGTGCTGGTTAAGACCTGGTTAAATAGCACCTGCTAATACAGGTAATCACTGCATCTGTAGGAGAAACTTCTTCTCCTTGGTTGACACATCCCAGGTTTTGTTCCTGTGAGTGTGCTGGAGGTATCTGCATTTGTTCACTAAGAGAAAAGAGGAGGTTGGCATCAATCAGTGACAGAAATAAGTGGTATCCTTATGTGGGCTCCCCATATTTTACTGACAGAATAAGGGCTAGGGAGGCTGCAGTGCTGGGCAGCAGCAATAATCCAAGTTTCTTATTAGTCATCATTCTGAAAAACAGTCGGATCAGCCAGTCCAAGGAAGGGAAAGGGGTCTGGCACTAATTCCTGTTCTCCAGGGAATATGAGAACCCTCTGAAAACAAGGATAGGACATTCAGCAGAGCTGAAATTTCTCTTAAGTCTGCAACATATTGTGTTTCTATATCCACAAAATTAAACTATCAGTTCTGCTGTATCAAGTACCTCTGTCTGGAACATCCCACCTGAAATCACTTTCTCTTACCTCATCCTGTCACCACAGTTTTAATTTCAGCTGATGTTGGCAGCCAACAGGCAGTTCCTTCGGTGGGTGTTTGTGGCAGGACATCTACCCCCGCTCCTATCACAGATAGGACATAAAGAGATAATTTGGGCTGAAAGGCTCAGCAAGGCAGCGTCTCTGGTGCCAAAGGAGCACAGGCCTCAGCTAAGGATCAACCTCTTAGTCTGGGGAGAAGCTGTGGGAAGAGATAGAAGAGATATTCTTGACTGACTCTTGTTTTACAAACTGTAAAAGACACATGAGTTATCACCAAGGCAGAAACCTTCTACATACACACACACCCTCAAAGTGTTGAAGACCTTTCCCCAGAGTCTGAACACAGGTTCTGTGGTTGCTTCCCTGGGGACTGAGGGAAAGGATCTCCATGTGCACTCCACCAACAACTGGATGGTAAGAGATATTGAATCCTAAGTTATATTATTTCTTCAATGATCTGTAACATTAATAGGTATTTTTAACCTCATGCTGTATTTACCTACTAGTAGTCTCTTTTTGTCCTTATTCCTGTGTATGTCCTTATTCATTAAAGTCTTATGTCTGTTAGTTTTCTGTCTATTAAATAAGTAATTCATTCTGTAATAGACTGAATCAGTAACTAATAAAGAATTTGCAAACGAGCGTGGGTTTTGGGGTGCTAGCCACCTCAATAAAGCTACTGCCTGCTGCCAGAGGCTTGTGCAAAAGCCAAGGACTTATCTAAGCCCCCACATCCATTGGTAACATGCTTGGCTGAGCCAAGGGGGTACACAGTGCAGCAAGCACAGGATCTGCTCCAAGCTGTGTTGAGCAGTGGGTCATCCAGGAATGCCTAATGGGATTGGCAAAGTAGCGTGAGCTTCCACTCACTTCTCAGATCAGTTCAATCCTCTCTCTTAGTGCACCTGTGCAGGGTTCTGCCCCTGTGGGCTGGACTTTACAAAGTGAGACAGAGCAATTTCCTGTGGCTTCCACGGGGTGTTGTGAGGCTGAGCCCATGCAAGGATGCACGGGGATGTCTGGGGACAGAGCAAGAGCTGATGGTGCTCTCTGCCCAAGCCTAACTCTGCTCCTGGGCAGCATGAAAGGATCAGGGCTCCTCTGATCAAGTTTCTGGGCATAAGCACCAGCAGGACTGGTGGTGAGAAGACTCAGGGTGGGGGGCCAGGGGCATGATAATATCATATATAACCCTTCAATAGACACAACACACACACTTGCTGCCAATAAATTAAGACATACCTGCCTAGACTAGAAGTGGTAAGATTTCCTCTGTTTCACAGGAAGTAATGAAGCCTTTTAGTGTATATTTCTACTTAGCACCAAGTCCTATTCTTCTACTTTTTCCCCTCACCCATTTTAATGATCTCTTTTATGCTGGAGTATCAAGCACCAAAACAACTCGGTGATGGGGATCCCTGGCATATAAAAAATAGTTTTAAAACTTTTGTTTTTTTCCTGGAAATTTCACTGCAAATCTTGCACTGGAAACACAAAATACCAGAGACATCAAACATATGCAATGCCATTTATTGAAGCTTGAAACAAATATGTCATCATAGTTTGCTTTTTAAACCTTGAAATGTTAGAACAAGCTGTGAATGTGACAAATACACATCTTTTCCTGAGCAATCTGTTGAAGCTGATGTGTCTTGGGCTAATACAATAACATAACATTAATACACCTCTGCAGTTAGTATTCAATTCAGTTTTGAGACTAATGACCATCTGGGTTTAGATTATAAATCCACCTTCACTTAAGAACAGTTGTGCCATAACAGCAGTGGCACTGCTCTGTTAAAAAGGTTTCTTTTGTCACAGTATTTTCCCTAAAGTTTTGAGCTGAGAAACAGTAATGACTGTATTTCCCTGGGTAGAAAGATTATTCTGACTAATGTCCATAATATCATTTATTCACTTTTTATTCATTTCAAATGAAATAATAGCTCCCTGAAGAAAACAATGAAGGCAGAATTGGTTTAACTCTATACTAGCTCTAAGGAGCACAGGAAAGGACAACTCTTGCAGGCATTTTCCTCCAACCTGCACCATATCCACTCAGTCAGCTCTTTTCTCATTAGCCCACATACCTGGTGGCCTCCTTCTGCTGACCTCTGGATAAAGTGTTATGCAGGTAACTCTACACAGAGTAATCTGACACAGAACTTTGTCCTGCCCAAATCCTATGGAATTCTTCTGGGAATGTGAGGAGCACCTGCACTGCCCACCAGTCCAGGTTGTTTGGCTGTCAGGGAACTGCATAATGCAGGAATGCAGCCCGAGCCCAAGCCCTGCCCAAATTCTTCCTGAATCAGGCGGGACACTTCTACTCCTGCACATGATTCAGTATTTCTGTGCCCAGAGGAGTAAGAACCGCACAGATTTCTATTGCTCAAAGGGTCCCCAGAAGGAGAGAAGCAAACTGTGAAACTTAAAAGCATCATGTCTGGCATTGGCCAGCAACACCACAGACACAGACTATTGTAAGAGTGTGTGCATACACGCACGTGCACCACTGCAAGTCATCCCCATGTCTGTTAACCTAGCACCACATTTTAAACAGTGGATTTTATCAGCACCTAAAACTGGGGTTATATTGCCATCACAGAGGTTAATAAATCTAACCTTACCATGCTGCATATTTTGAACTCCCAGAGACTTCAAGTGAAGAAGTAAGTCCTTAGCCAAAGGACACAAACCTTTAAAAAATGATAATTCAACTCGTAGCCATCATTAGGTTAATTACATTATAGCCAGGCTGAAATACTTCTATTAACTTTCATAAAGGCCTGCCTAGAAAAAAAAAGCTACTGCTAGTCATAGTTCTATAACCACAGTGACACTTGGATTCATGACCATGTGTCTCACCATATACTACATAAAATGTGCATTTACCTGTACTACAGTCTGAAATTGTAAGGTAGGGTAAAGTAGGGTGAAAATCTGAGATTTTTCAAAAAAAGCCAGAAGAACGAAGGTGTCCAAATCCTACTGAATTCCAAAGGAATCTAAATGTCTTCTCTTGTCCAGCTCTCTTCAAAATACCCAGCTTTGTTCAAAGGGTCCAGTCCTGGTTCCCTGAAGTTTGTTTCGGCAATTTCTTCACTAGCAAAACAGATATGCTATTTGGCTTGTGGTGCCCTTATGCCTGAGGCCTGAGCTATGCAGATACTATTCTGGGCCTCAGATTACTGTTCCAGCAGCCCTCAGCTCCACTGTGATTATGGATTTACACTGCAGGAAAAATCCGCTGTAACTGAGGTGGTAGAGTGCTCTTGTGAATGTGGGTTTATCTCTCTGTTGGGAGATATTGGAAGAAACAATAGCTTTATCACTGAATATCTGTGTGAATTACAGAGTTTCCAGTTGCTAGCTGGCCTTTATTCTGATGGTGTAAAATTGATTTGAAAATGTAGCATGAGACATTTCCACCTGAAATGCATGCATGCCATATCTGAAGCTGCAGACAAGGTCTGTAAAATTGAATTCTATCATGTAAGTTAACATGAAATTAGAAAAACTGTTTATCTGGGCTACCTCATTCCTCCTTCCTTTATCATTTGTCAAAGAACAGAAAGATTTTCTAAATGCAAAAGACCCAACTTCCAATTCTCCTTACCTACATCAGCTTAGAAGTCTTTTGCTTTCTCACTATGTGACCCCTTTACTCTTTGGGCTGTAAAAAGTGGAAACCATTACAGTGAAGCTTCCTGATTCCTCTGGTCAGTATCTGTAACATTCTTGAACTAAATGGAGCTGACCACTGACATGAAACTGGTAGAAGTGAGAAGTCAAGAGAGGAAGAACACCACCCTTTCCAAAGGGTAAGTATTGAGGTTAATTTTTTGTTGCAGAATTAGCTGGTGCAACCACTATGCTCCGTCAATTTCCAGACAGCTTTTTGTGCCCTGCTGACATGTACCATTTGTATCTGAATACCTGCAGCTATAGAGACTGGACATAGTTTTGACTTGGTTGTCTTATCTAATCTCAAATGGCCTTGGATAGTTGGTTTTAAATGGAGAGGAACTATAGATGATACTTAAGAATATTACTGTCTGTTTAGCAAAAGATCTGCAAAACCCACTTTTCCTTTATACTGAAATTATTCTATCAGATGGAATGTATAAAACTGTCTAAAAGATATTGCTGGTTTCTCCCCTAAATATGTAAAAAAGATGAGTAGATATGGCACTTAGGGGTGTGGTTTAGTGGTGGACTTGGCAGCGCTGGGTTTGAAGTTGGACTTGTTGATCTTAAAGGTCTTTTCCAACCTAAATGATTTTATGACTATTAAGGTGGTAGATGCAAACAACTTGGATTTTGTGCTACCAAGAAATGCTGCTTAAAACATATTTGGGAACTTAATCCCATATGTTATGGGATTTTCAATTTACAGCAAGACATTTGTAGCAGAAGAAAACTGTTAAGAACAGGTTATGGCTGAGGTATCCTTTAGAGGTTCAGTCAAGTACTGAGCTAAGATTTTTTTTTTTCTTCCTGAAAAAAAACAGTATTTCAATTAATCCTGCCTATCACAAGCAGTTTTTACAAAACTCTGCTTTTAAATTTATGAAGTGAGCAATGAATTTAGAGAAAAACTGCCGCTTCACCTTTATTCCTAAAAAAGAAAGGCAAGTGAGCATTAAGAGAACTAGCCCGTGGCACAGGTATGTCTGTTGCCCCAAGGGCCACCTTCACTAAGCACTCTTGAATAAGCAGGGCTGGTGTTTCAAGTAGGTTTTGGAAAAGAGTTGGAAGAACAAGTTAAGCACTCATTACAAAAAATCAGAAAATTCTTGCAAGCCTGTTTCTAGTGCCTATGCATGCCTAAGAAGTACTAGCTTCTGGTACATGGAAAATTCTGTTACAATTTTAGGAGTATTACAGAGAAAAACTGAAGCAGTAAATTATGACTGATAACCCTAGGCAATGTATTTTCCCAGTTTTGATCACAGATTTCCATTTATGCTGGATGGTTCAGAAAAATGTAAGGAACGCAAAACCTGTAAACAGAAGCTCTATTCAAGGAAACAAGAAAAGAAACAGCTAGTGCCAAGCTGCTTGGTTGTTGTTTCCTTGGTTTTGAGGTGGTTTTCTTCTAGATTTAGTGTAATTTTGCTGTTTGAAGCCTCGCTGATCTCCATGCCTTGCTTTGCTTCGAATTCGGGGCTGACTACATGTGAAGCAGCACTGAGTCTGTATTGATGGCAGCAAGCATTTGCCAATGCCTTTCAGCCTCTGGCAGAAGTGAACTGACAGCTGGTCTTTGCTGCAGGGCAGCCCTGTGGGGAAGAAGATGATAAGAATTAGCTGTAATTTGCTGACACACTCCCTGTATTTCTAGAATTTTTATTTGTGCCAGACAGTCATGTCTATTAAGGGTCTTTCTTATGGTGGCTTTCTCTTCCCTGTATTATGGGTCAGCTTGACCTCCCTCTGAAATTCTAGGATCTTTTAGTGAACACAAGACCTTCTGTTTTGAAAAACACAGCACTCATGACTGTTCAGTGAGTCTACTTTTGTGCCAGATACAGCTGATCTATGTTTTCCACTTTGACTTTTCTGCTGGTAAGGACTGCCAGAGAAAGTCTGGCAACAATGATTTGAGTTTGGTACTTTTGCATTCTTGTAACTGCCCCTAAGACAACTAGCATGGGCTGTCAGAGTGCTGCACAGCCAGTCAGGGCAGGCAGGAGAGCACAGACAATGCACATGCATGTTCAGCTTGGCTATGCTTTAATTCCTGCAGCATCAGAGTGCTGCTGTCTGACAGGTCTGTGGAAGCTCTAATGAACTGAGATGGGCCAGATTTAGACAGGTATCAGAAACTGAAGGTCCTCAGCTGTGAGAAGACAAGTTGTGCAAAAGAAGGAAGATGGTATATTAGCAAGGCTGTTCTCCAGCAAATCCCTCAACACTGCAATCGGAGAAACTCAGTGAAAACTTGTATAAAGGTAGTTTAAAACAGATGAAAGCAGGTTTTTTTTCACACCAAGCTGTGAACCTCTAGAATAGCTGTCCTCAGGATATCCAGCCCCCAGAGCTGGAAGTTAGGGATAGGCAGCAGAACAAAGCTTCCATAAATCAGGAGGAGATGGTTAGGGACATGTTTTGCCAATTGAGAGACTCACAAGTCTACAGCCCCAGATGAGACTCATCCCAGAGTAATGAGGAAACCAGTGTGAGAAAACTTGCCAAACCACTCTCAGTCACCTGCCAGCAGTCCTGGTTAACCTTCCAGCTGACTGGAAACTAGCAAATTTAATGCCTATCTACAGGAGGGTCAGAAGGATGATCCAGGGGATTACAGGCCTGTACAGCCACCTGAAAGGAGTTTGTAGTGAGGTGGGGATCAGCCTGCCTTGCCACACCTACAGTGAGAGGATGAGAGGAATGGCCTTAAGCTGAGACAGGGGAGGTTCAGAATAGCTTTAGAAAAAATTCTTTTCACTGTTAGGGTGGTCAGGCATTGAATAGGCTGCTTGGGGAGGTGGTGGAGTCACCATCCCTGGAGGTGTACAAGGTGTCCGGATCTGGCACTGGGTGATGTGCTTTAGTGGTTCAGGGGGTTACAGGGGCACTGCTGGGTGCGTGGTTGCACTGCAGCGTCTCTTCCAACCTTGACGATTCCATGATTCTCTGAAGTTGCTGCCCTGAGAGGGTGGAAGCAGACAGCATCACAGCATCAAAAAGAGTTTGCAACATATTAATGGAAGTTTAAATAAAAATGCACTACATGGAGAACTCTTAATAGTCCTAATATATGTCAGTTGGGAATGCTGGAGGACTATCATGGAAATGAATCTCAGGAAAACACCAAGCTCCTGCATTCCTACTAAGCAGCATTTTTTAATGCCATTGTTGGAGACATAAGGGTGGGCTGCACAGACCAGTGCTTACCCAGCAGGGCACTTCTTATGTTTTACAGGCTGCTTGAGCTTTTATTCACAGAAAGAACTATTACTAATATGTGTAGGCGATATTTATCTGACTCTGTCTTGCTGAACATGGGAGGGACAGGAAACAAGCAGACCAATCCACCCCAGGGAAAAAAATGTGCTAAAACTCTTTGAAAAGCAGCAGGACTGATGCATCACTCTCAAGAGCATGTCAGATCTGCACTACCCTCAAGATTCAAACCACTGTCTCACTGTCAGATTAGACCCTTAGCACTGACTAATAGGGAAGATCATGCTCCAAAAGGCTTCTGAAAGTTTTTCTACAACTTTTTCTAAAACTTTGGAAGTTTTTCTAGAACTGTGAGCCATTGCTGTCCTTAGAGGGGACCTGCTGGATACAGCAGTACACAGACTGCACATAAAGATGTGTATCCTTCCATAAGCTTCCCCCTTCCCCTGATGCCTTTTTTTTCTGGGCTATAAACCATGTACACAGCTGGTCTCCTTTGAAGGTACAGGACACCCTCACAAGTACTCACAAGAGTGCTTCTCTCCACCTCTTGATTTTGGACAGTCTCACCCAGTGGGACACTGTTTTATTTAAAGTATCTGTTAGAATTTTCTTGCTTGCACTCCCAGTCCAGAACTTACAGCTTCCATAGAGCAATCTATCTTAAGAAATGGCATCTGTTTGGACTCACTGTGTGTCCTTCCACAGCCCTCATTGCAGCATGAGGTACCTAAAACAGGCCAGCACAAGCAGACCTACTAATTCAGCTGTGCCATCATAAATTAGGGATGCATGCTCAGAGGCTGCAGTCCCCACCATGGCAGCACAAGGCCAGAAGTGCTGGAAGAGACAACAGAGTGGTTCTGCCAACAGAGCAGCTGAGCAGTAGCAGGCCATGGTGACCTGTAATTACTGAGCCCACACTACTCAGGAGAAGTTGACAGATTGAGTCAGCTCTCACTTTTTGCAGAATCTCAGCACAAACGGAGAAAGCTGTTCCATGCAGGTGTATTACTTTACCTGTATTTTTCCTGCAGTCTTGCAGATTACATTTCTGATGTTTTGTGGGCTTGGGTTTGTCCATGCACATACTCTCATCTTCAGTTTCATTAGTTTCTGTATTCATGCATCCCACAGTTCTTTGCTGAATTCCCCCTCCACAAGAAACAGAACACTGAAAAATTTTAACATACATAATTTTTTTTTGCATGGAAATTTTGTAATATGGCAATATTTGAGCTGTGATGTGACAGGAAGCTAAAACTGCCATGTGATCTAGAAGCAATGGCATTACAGTATTCTGTGTACTGTATGCTCCAACCAGACACCCCCACGGTGCATTGTGGTCAGATTTGGCAGGATACAGTAGAGGGTAAATAGTACAAATACAGCATCTTGGAATGTGTAAATAGGGGAAGAAGACTGTTTTCTACAGAGGAGGAAAAGGATTACTTTGCAGTGTCAGTTCAACAATGTAAGAGACTCATAAACCAAATTCATACAAATAAGGATGGTTTTTGCTTCCTGTGTTTTCTGAATATCTAAGTTAAACATGAATAACCAATTGTAATGTTAGATCTATAAATGACCAAGCTAAGATTTTTAAAAAAGTCCCAAAAGGTTTTGTTTCTTTCCTGGCTTTTAAACAGAGGTTACCCTTTTTTTATGATCATAAAAGAACTGCCAGATGCTTGTTCTGGCTGCACACAGAAGGCCATAAAACACAAACACTTTTAAAATATCTTCCTGTACCATTCTGTAAATGTACTTAACTCTTGTGACTTCCCACAGCGTCTGAGAATCCTGATTAGTTTTAATTTTTTTTCTGTACAGATAAATAATGCCAGCAGATAAATTAGATAAAGAATTCAGCAGATAGAGAATGTCAGTTAATGAAGCACAAGAGATGAAGACAGGAGTGGAACTTCTGCCATTTTTCTGCAAATTATCCCCTCTCTAATATGTATCACTGTACATGAAGCATAACAGTGTTGGCATGAGGTACACAGAAATACCTTAAGTATTCTTGCAAAAACTTTATATTGATGTTTAAAGTATTTTTATAAAGTGAAATCATTAATGAATACATTGATATGGGATTAATAAGTAAAATAGTTGGTATAATGTTGGTATTCTGTTGCTAATTTTATGTGCTTCACTTCCATATGTAAGTGTTACACTAACTCTACATTACATAATAGTCATGTCTCATCTCATGGCCTGTGTCAAAAGCAACTAATTGAATTTTCTGTCTTAAATGAGATTCCAGTGTTTCCTGATTTGTGGCTCCTGCTTTTAGCATTCCTTCAGTCTCCCATTCTGCTGTGAGGAGCTCTTGTAATGTATGCAATGTTTATTAAGGAAACTGGAGAGAAAGGTTTATTAGAAATACTAGTTTCCTTATAGATAAATATATATAGCAGATACTGGAAGGTTCCCCAAAGATATACCTCACATTTGTCAATAAAATTTCCAGGTACTAAGTAGGAGACAATTGGTGAAAATTCAGAATTTCTCTTTGTGTAGGCAAGCACAGTATTCCCCAAAGTTGTTTTGAGGATCACCCAATCCCCTCAATAGCTTCAAACAGTGGAAAATTTCAAACAGACAGTGGAAGAATGTTACTGGTAAAATTCCTTTGTTCTTAGACAAGATAAAAAATCCCAGACTTCCAATGACATCTAATAAAGCAACAAAAAGTAGAAGCTACAATATCTGTCACCTGAAGGAACATGGGCTGGCTATGAAATGTGCAGTAATGTTTTCAGAAGTTCTTCTCCTGCAGCTTCAGTTGTGCATAAAAAACTCTACTTGCCACAGGCGCTGATGTTGAGAGACAAGGGGATAATATGACCAAATATGGCCAACTCATGACAAAAAGTAAAACAGAAATAAACTGAATCCTACCGGGCTCCAGGCCTGGGGAGTCCACTGTGTGCAAGGCTGCCTGTTACACGACACTGTGGTGTCAGGTCTTTGGCTCCAGTCACAGTGCCCTTCCCGTGGGCAGGAGATGTGCCGCTCCTGCTGGCCACCACCACACGTCCTCGAACACTGGCAAAAGAGGGGCACAGTCAGAGAGAGCCAGGAAAGGATGAGAAACCAGAAACAGATCACAAAGATGGCTGGACATGTTCATTCAGAAATGTGGGGCCACAGATAACAAGAACCCAGGGTCACAGGCCCATGGGTTTAGAAAGATGTACAGGGTAGCTGGCACATCCAGTCCTGAAGTCCAGGCATGAAGAAAAGCTCTGCACTGAGACACTTATTGCATGTGCTCGGAAGAAGACTGAGAAAAATGACACCTGGGGAAAATCTGCTCCTGGCACATAATACTGGAAGGACTAAAGGGCAGAGTAGAAGTGGCAACACAGAACAGGCAGCACAGAACTGCTCATCAGCATCACCAACACCAGTAGCATATCAATTAGAAATCTTTCTAATTCAAAAAAGAATTAGAAGTCATATGTCTGCAGGATTAATCTGTAATATTAAATGAAGAAAGAACAAGTTCATAAAATGCAGCATCTCATTTTTATGAATTGGTTGGGGACATTAAAATTCAATCCATACAACAACTGAACAACTTTGGTAGTAAAAGTGTCATGCAAAGATATTAACCCAGGTTATTTTTTAAACATTCTTCTGTCTACACCCTAGAATTACTTAGCCACTGATTTCTTATTATTTTTTCACTAAGTCTGTAGTAGGGTCTGCTTGAAATACACAAAGTATTTCATACTCTGATATGAAATAAGGTATCAAATATACTTTGAATAATGTATTGTTACTGTCCTACAAGGAATTGTATGGACAGAACAATATATATGACATGTGATAAATGAACCTTTTCAATCCATATCTATCCAGTATCCTTAGCATGAGGACAACTGCCAGGGTTTGACTAGTGTTTTTATAAATTATTTTAAGTGGCAATCAAATGCAATCATTTGGCTATTTTTATTTTTCCAATCCCTGCTTATTGTGCTGACAGCATACCCTGGTCTCCTCCAGATGTGATTTGCTGGTACCCTGTAAAGAAAATGTGAGCACCTCCCTTAAAATCCCAAAGCACTAGGTACACAGGGTTGCAAACATCAAGACACTTTCTCCAGAGCTGCTTTCAGTGGAGCTAAATCCTAAAATATAATCAGACCATGTGCTTTAGCTGACATAAATATGTGCCTGGCTGCCTCTGAGTTTGTTGGCACAGATTTATATTACAAAGGGACCCAAAAGTCAGATTTATATTATGTCTGGTGTAAGCCTTTGCTCCATAAAATTTCAGTCCAAAAGTGTAATGGAAAATTCTAAATTTGCAATAATGAGAAGGCAACATTAAAACAGCAGCAAAAAGGATTCATATAAATGAACCACATTTACTGATCCAACAGGATAGCTGGAATACATTTTCTTCCAGGCCATCTGCTTCTCCCTTTCAAGATATGGTAATTTACAGCTCCAGCTGTAAATCACACACAATCCTAAGAATGATTCTGTGAAGCCTTATGAACACCTGTGCTAATTTTTGCTGTAGCCATACACAAGAGCTCACAGGCTGTGTGTCTTCCTTGGAGCAGAATTTTACCTGACAGCACGGCTTCCAACAGCTGCTGTTACCTGAAGGGAAACTGCTGATTCACAAAGCTTCTTTTAAAGAACAGTACCTCACTCCAGGACTCCACATGCCATTGCAAGCAAGGTTCTGTGTTACAACTAGTGTTGAACTGTGGTTTATAGCCGAGTAGCTGGCAATGGAAAGGCCTGAGCAGCCGCTTCTCCCGAACATCAATGCAGTGAACGTCTCGGGTCTTGAAGCCTCCGCTGCAATTCACAGAGCACTGTACACAAAACAGAGAGGGGCACATGATGATCTGCTGAGGGACTGCACCTTCCCCAGACACAGAGCAGGAGGACAGCCTGAGCTTTCAGCATCCTGAACAGAAGGAATTTCCAGTTTACTGTAACACCAATCTGTTGTGAGGCTCAAACACTGGTTTTCCTCACAGCAGCTTAGAACATGCCATGTAAGTACTTTCCCTGCTATGGCCATGAATAATATGGGTACATATCTAATCAGGAAATCTTGCCAGCTGTTTCCAAAAATGTCACAGAGAAAGAGTCATAATGCAATAAATATAAAAAATGGATTCTACATGCAGGGATATTGTCAGTTCCTTAGTTGCCTCAGTGAGATGAGAGGAGTGAGCAGCAGTTTCCCACCCTCACCTTCCTTGCCATGGCATGGCACCAGGAGATTCCATACCCCAAGAGCAGCCCCAGTTTGAGAGGGTGGGAGGGAAGGGAGAGGCTCCCTGAGCCTCACTCACAGCCTGTGAAATCAATGCTCAGCTTAGAGCTCTGCTGAGGAGCCATGTGAACCCTTCCAGCCTCCTTTTTCTAGGCACAGCTTCTTCCAAGCCTCATGCAGCATCATCAGATCCTGTCTCCAGGCACCAAAATTCAGGATATTTCCTGCTCTTGAGGAAGAGCTGAAGTTGCCACCCAGGTGAAGAGGTGCACTTTAGCAGATTCCTGTGAGCAACCTGCGCTTTTGGGGCCCGGCACACGCTTGCTAAAATTGCTGACAGAGCAGACAAAGACATTCTTTTATACATTCTTTTGCAGAGAATTCTGAGCCTTAACTGAGCCTTGAAGGAAGTCCAGGGACAAAGATGAAACTGGGTTGAGGGAACAGGGTTAAATATTGGGAAAAGGGGTGGATCTGAGGGTCAAGGGTCAATAGGAACAGGTAGAAGTGGTGCAGAGGAGGGGCAGCCAACTAGGGGAACCAGCAGGACAACAGGGGTGGAACAATGCAGCAAATCAGGGCCAAAAGGGATCAGAAAACAGAGAACATTCTAGGGAACTTACAAATAAGGTGAAGAGGGGCTGAACAGGGATGGTCTCAACTCTATGTACTAACAGAACTTAAAACATTAACGTGTGTCTGCAGAGGTCTATGGGAGGGAGGCTCTTCTCGCCCTAATCTTAGACAGGTGTCTCTCTGTTTATTTTTGCCCCTCTAGGGTTGAGGTATCACTGCCCCACTGGCAGGCCTTTGAGCCTCCACACCCAGGAATAAGAAAAAATACATGTTTTGTCTTCAAGCAGAATTAAAGCTAATTCCAACTGCAGCACTGAAAGCTTCTAACATCACTTTTCACCTTTACCAGTATGATGCAATAGCAATTGATGCTGTTCTCCTTTGCACAAATGAGCATCCTTTAGTTGAGCCAGGAACCTGAATGTAAAACTTGCCCTAGGAGATGAAGAATGGATGGAAAGGGAATCCCTTCTCTTGTCCACAGGACATATTTCTGACTGGATAGAAACAATGAACAGAAGTAATTGCATAAGAAACTGAGTACAGCAGTCTCAAAATATATGCAAATTATATCTGGCATCAAAGACAGATTTTAAGATTTAGTCTGAAGCACCTTTATCTTAGGGGAAGGGAAAAATTAAATGAGAGTAGAAGAAGAGAAAAAGCTCTACAGCACTAGCAGGGAACCCAGACGTCATGTGTGGCGACATTTCTTAAAAATGTTTGAAATGAGTAACAAAAAACAATTGCCACCTGTAAAGCAAAATATAACCATTTTTATATATGAAACTGTGATTAGGTTTGTATAGTTCACTTGGTGGAAAATAAGGAGGGTAACACAAATCTGATAGGAGAAGCCTCTTGCCTCAAACTTGTTTCATAACTGGCCTGACATTTTAAAATATTTGCTTCCTGTTATATTTTATCATTAAACCTGATTGCTAGCTGTTTTTTGTGACATGACCATCATTCACTTGTTGCAAGAGCAATGACATTTATGAAGAAAAAGTGAAGGTGAAATTGCCCTACTGCAGCTGGGAGGGCAGGATGTCTATGTATCTTTCAAAATTAATTTCAAGGGCTTAAATGTAGTTATGTAAAGCCTTGGCCTTTCCTGAACTTTCTAAAGAGGCATGTAATTCCTGTACAAATCAATTTTATGTCTAAGAGCTCAATAATAACACAGGTTTTTTTAGCTATAACCTTATATTTGTATCAACCTGCCCTCTAGCCCAATGGCAACAACTGTGGCCAATTGTCCACAAAAATGGTCTGTACTGGAGAACTTTGAGACACCTACCTTCTTCCTTATTCAATCAACAATATTTAAAACAGAATTTTGTACATTATCTCTTTTCAGTCTTGAAAAATTACCTGTGGTTTGAAACTCGATTTTCAGACTGCATGAAGACAAAATGTAATAAGCTTCAAAAAGTCACCAAAGTCCTTCCAGGTGTTCCTTCACACAGCTTAAAATACCAAAATGGGACTCAAGCACAATTCTTTGGGTTCCACTTAGCACCCTGGACACTCTTCTGTCCCTTGACCATGGCTACAAAACTAGGATTAAGCAGAATCCTACAAACAGCAGGCATTCTGTCTAGTACAATTTGCCTTTCTTTTCTTTCCTTTTTTATATATTTTTTTAATGTAAAACCTAGAGGTTACATGAATGGTGAACAGACCATGTCATGTAAGAAAGAGATAGTACATGATGACAAGAGTGAATAGGAACACAACTCCCTCTCCCAAATTCCCAAATTGCTTCTTCAAATTAGGATATGCCCCTGAAGGCAGAGATTAAAAAGATGCCACAAGCAACTATGTACAGCTTTTCCCTGTCATCTCTATAGAACATGAGCAGTAAGTCCTGCTTTGGCTCTAGATGCAAGAGTTAATGAGCACAACCCACCACAGGAAGAACAAAATTCACAGCAGATGTGTTTCCAGATATAACTTGGTCAGGAAATTAGTAAATTAGTGCTGAATGGTCAACTGGGAATCATGTATGCATTCACTGAGTAAATAATTGTTTTAAAAATGAAGTATTTAGAATTTCATACTCACTGAAATTTGCAAGCTTACTGTTCACACACAGCTCTGAATGAAGTTACCTTGCTCCAATTTCCTGTTTTCCAGCTAGCACATGGGCGGAGATAACACCTCCTTGCAGGATCAGGCTTTTTTATGTCCTGACAGTGAGATGTGTTCCTGCTGCTGCACTCCACATGTCTCCAGAAAGCGCCCATTCCACAGGTCGTAGAGCACTGCACAAGGGCAAGAGGGCCAGGGACAAACTCAACACCAGTACATCATTCTGGAAACAATCCTGGAACCTAAATACAAATATCTAGAGCCATTTTAGATGACATATGTTACTGGAGATACCCAAAAAAATATTTCAAATTCACCTAAATTTCACTTAACATTCTGAAGGAGGGCTTTTTTTGGTTTCTTAAGACAATACCAATCCTGATTTATACTACACACTTCTTTTCTTTGGCAAACCCCTGCTTACCAAGACATTCTAAATCTGTACCAGCTGTTTCACTGTTTTCTTCTGTTATCTTTGGGGATCCAAACTAAAATATAATTGCATCAAATCTTCAGCATTGTTCCCGCTCTGCCACTAATACTGCTGATGAGATAGTCAGCTAATTGAGTGCATGATTGAAAATCATACATAAATATCTGAGAATCTTAGGAAAACTGTACAGGAAAATGTTTCTCTAAATAGTTAATTCAGGAAGTGGCTTAGTGTTTTCAACATTTGGGAGGATTTCTGTGTCTGAGGAAAGAGAACATTGATTATTCCAGTCCATATCCCAAGAGTGCACACTCCTCACAAAAAACCCCAAATATTGTCATTGTATTCTGAAGCAGAGGAGTTGAAAAGTGCTTGGAGACACCTTTTTTTACCTTTTTCTGTCTTAGAAAGGGTGGGTCAGTGAACTATACATGTAGAACCTAATTCTACACACACTAATCAGCCTGTAGCTGGCATGAGAAACAGCAAAAATAACCTTGAGTTAGATCAGCAAAATGATGAAGAATGAAAATGCCAAATGTGTGGTTTGAACTCCCTGTGAGGAAGCAGGAAAGTTAAATATGGAACACTGAGTAAGTGTCCTTGGAAAAATAAGGAAACTCCAGCTGAAGCCAAGGCCGGGAAAAAAATCAACAGTGGAGATTTTTTATCTCATGGTGATTCCTGGGATGCGTGTCCAAGTGGCCACAAAGGTCCTGTTAAAGGAATATTCAGTTTTTCCTAGTGACACACATATCCAAGACAACTTTTCTGACTGAGAGGACGGACTGCCCTTGTCCTGCTTTCTGTTGGCTTGATGCCTTCCCCAGCTTTGCTACACCAGTCTGACAACACCAAGACTTTACTGAAGGGATGCTTAGTCTTTGACTAAAGCCCCATTCTGAGCACACATGAGGAGAGCAAAGATGTCTCCACGGATGATGCTGTGCAGATCACACTGAGGAAGATGTATGTTTTTGTCTGAGGAAGGTGAAACAGCAGGATTCTTTCAAACCTTGTTTACTGCAGGCATGGGGTCAGGAGAGAAAGGCATGATACTCTAAATTGTTCCAGGATCAAGCCTTAAGTTTCTTTACTGTTGTTTGATGCTAAGTTTCTGAAGACATACTGCTTTTCCCTTTGTCATTTGGGAATCAAGACTTCCTCTTGGCACAGTAGATGTCTGTCACAGAGGGAGAAAGTGCAGACTTTACATGACCAATTGCAAAGGTTAGAATGAGCTGGTCTGGTAGGAATGGAGTATCTTCGCTAGCAGAATGCTCTTATAAAGGGAAAAGTGATAGCCCAGAATGGCCCAGGAAAGAAGTAGGAAAGGAAGTAAAAGTTACAGACAAGCACCGGTAGAACTGGATGTAGGGCACTGTTTTGCCCTACTCAAATTAGTGCCTTCCCTTGAAGGGGCAAGTGCCAGCCCTGTTATGGGACATGTCACACCTTTCCAACAGTGACTATCACTGTTCTTGGCACTATTTATTTACCAGTATGGACATCTCCTACAGAGCAAAGCAATGTCAAAATACTGGCAGCTACTAAAAGAGAAAGAGCACAGCAAGATATTCATCAGGATAGGTGCAGTGGTCTTGAAATGCCAATGCCTTGGAGAGATGTCATCTAAAAACAGATTAAAAGTTTTACTAAGGATGGGCAAACAGGAAGAGCAAAAATAAAGTCAGAAAACTGTAGATTGAAAATTAAATAAATGTAATGAAAAAAAAATAAAAGGTTCTGTGAATGTCAGACTCAAGGTGTGTATGTGAAATAAATAACATTTATTTAATGAGAAAGAGAATACCTGACTTTATTAACAGAACTATGGAATGGTTGAAATTGGAAACAATCTTTGCTCAAGTAGGGCCACCTAGAGGCATTTGCCCAGAACCATGTCCAGATGGCTTCAGAATATCTCCAAAAATGGAGACTACTTAAATTCTTTTTGATGACTTCTTCAAATTTGAAAACTGAAGTTCAATGTGGCACACTTCCCATAAAGTTTATTTTAACAAGAAAAAACAGCTTGAATGAGAGTAGCAAAAGATTACTTAATTATTAAAGAATAACAAAGTTAGATGCATTAAGTATCCTCAAACTGACTTCATTAGTTCTGTGAAACCAAATGTATTAACCTTATCTCTAAATTCATTCAAATGTTCCTTCAATAATCCTTGTGCTGTTGGGAATTTTTATAATAGACTGGAAAAGTCCCAGAGGATTAGACAAGAACATCTTCCAATTTATCTCTAGGAAAATAAAAAATCCTATCTGTGGTCTAATGGAATGCTTAACCCAAGCTGACTTCACAAGAAGATAAAAACCAAGTTATTAAACAATAAAGATCAAAATGGCAAATACTGATTAAGATGATAAAGCAATATAAAAGCCCACATGGACCTATCTAGAAGAAATAATTCAATTGAGTCTAATATCCTTTTCTGACAGGGGAACATGGCTTAATGGAAATAAGAAACTGGCTGGTGTGATGCATTTTTACGTGACTGTGTGAAGCATTCTTTTAGCAAATGGAAATACAGTTTAGGTATTATTAATTACAAGACTGGTGTTCAACTAACTGAAAAACTGCAATAAAGTGCTTCTCAGTGGTTCAATGTCAAAATGAACAGACTGTTCAAAAATGGTTCTGCAGGGCTCTGTCCAAAGCCAGGCTCTCCTCAGCATCTTCATTAACTAACTGAATGAGGAAGACAGCATGTATTTGAGATATTTGAAGATGATGAGAAGCTGGGAGAGTAAGCAGGAATGTTGAAATTTGAATCCAATGACACCTCAGCACAATAAAAACTGTAAGAAATCAGTAGTCTGAAATAAAAAATAGATGCAAAATACTACATTTAGGGAAAAATTTTATGCATACATTCACACAACACACATAGTTCCCAAATGTAATTGAGAATTTCTGCTGATCTAGAAATACTGTAGTAGGGATCCAGGGTTTACAATGGACCACAAATTGAATACATCAAAGCAAGATGGTTACAAAACAAGACAAATCTCATTTCTGCATTCATAAAGAGGGTAATAAATAAAATGATAGTAATTATTCGATTTTATATGTCGTGTGTCCACTGGGGCCACAATGAACATCACTGATAAAAAATGTGTGATGAAACTGAAGCAAGACCAGACAAGAACAATGGAGTCCCCAGATATTTAGAGAACACAAGGAAAATCTCAAAATAATTTAGATGTCAGACCCCAAAAGAGTTATTAAGAAGATAATTTTCCTCCACAGTCTGCATATAAAAAATAGAAACTCCTCATTTTCAGTACAGAAGATGTTGGTTATGTATAAGGAAAATATTTCAAGGTGGATAATGAATGAATAGGACAGACTGCAGAATCTCTGCATGACAGGCCTTTGCTCGGGCTGTGGGGGCCTGGGCCCATGTTCCCTTGATGTTCCTTGTAAAAGCAGATCTAAAAGCAGGTCTTCTCTTACAGGGGTATGTGCAGAAGGGAATGCTTCACCAGTCCCTCTAGAACATGGAAAGGAAGCTAAGGCCATTCTCACCTGGCCACAGGAAGGCACAAGTTGAAAGTTCAAACTGCTATCAGGAGTGCATACCCTGAACAAGTACTGGGGACAGAGCAGAGGTCTCACCACTGTCTGCATCCAACACGATCTCAGGGCTCTAGATATTCCTCCACTGACATAGGATACAATTAGTCATCTTATGCCATCCTTTCTGGCCCTGAATTTCTGCATTTCTATGATTGTGAATTGCTCCCAGCAGACCAAGAGCAAACAGGCACAAAGAAACAGATCTTTGATAACATTCTCCATCAATACTGAGACACAGAGGCAGATCAGCACTAGGAGGTTTCCAGTCCTGACCCTCTTTAGCTTGGTAAAAAAGGCCATCAAAAATGAGATGATTAGTTCAGACACCAACATCTCTCACTTTAGGCATCATGGGTTCAAGAATATAAAATCCATTAGCATAAAAGGAACTCCGTTTATATAAAAATAAATCTTTACAGTGGGTAGGGTACTAAGTAAAACTTTGTAAAATACGGCCAGGATTTGTGATGACTATATTAATTCACTGTAAGCAACCTAATCCTAGATATCCCAAGCTATGACTAATTTTGTGATAAATATTTCATATGCATGATACTGATTTCAGAAAACTGTGACAAACTAAGAATCTTCATTTCCTCAGGAGTGTTTCAGACAGTTGTTCACACTCTCCACTTCTTATGAACAAAAAATAACTTACCTCACTCCAGTTCCCTACTATCCAGTAGGCATCACTGGGCAAACTGTCGGATGTTATTACGTGTCTGTTGTCTGTGACATTCATTAGAACACCCTCAGATGCTGCACTTTGGTTGCTCAGAGCATGCTTGGGAGCTGAGGATTGTGTGCTGGTAGTTATGGTGTCAGGCAGCTTTATTTCTTCTCTGCTCTCAGTCTGGTCTCTTGGTGGGTGACCAAGCTCTGTGGGCATTTCTGTAACCAGTGCTTGTGGGGTAGTTACCTCTACAACAGGAGCATCAACTTGCAGGCTGACATAGTGTGCTGCTGTTGGAAAAGGCAGCCCTTGTGCTGCTCTGCTAACAGGAGCAGGCACAGAAGGGTGATGAGATGCTGGTGGGGACTGAGAAGTCACACTCCCATTCTGAGTGACAGGAGAGGCAGTGTCCAAGGTTGTGCTTCTGGTCCTTATTTCAGGATTGAGTTCTGTGCTGTAAAAGAGATCAACTGTTTTCTTGCTGGCTCCAAGTGGCCAATCAGTGCTGTCAGATTCCTCAGTTAAGTAGTCATAGCTGGAAGTTATTTCTGGATTACTGGTAAAAGAGGAAACAGGAGTCTCCTCACTTCTTTGCATCTCACTTTCTGCAGTAGAAACTGGCTCACTTCTAGAAGTGTTTTCAGCATGCCTTATAATTTCAGTACTTAAGCTGTTATGAAAAGGCCATGAAGTACTATTTTGATATGAGCTATTTTCAGTAGAAACAATCGGATAATTGTAAACATCACTCGATTCAGCAGAATTATTTTGTAATGTCCTGTTGGCTGCTCCCTCTTTTCCTGAGACATTGACCAAACCAGAGGATGTAGGCAGACAGGGAGTTACACTTTCATGCTTGGGTGTTTCTGTTGTTGTATGGAACCTGGGGTTTGGTCTGGGTATTCTGCGAGGAAGACTCCGTTCAGGATCAGCAGTTGTTTTTCTGATTATGATCTTGCCTCTTCTGGGTGCCTGTGGAGGAATCAGAAATCTTCCAGCAGAAGGGCATTGCTGAAGACCACACAGGGCCTTAGAGTTTGGTCTCTTGGAACTATCACATGGCTCATCATTATTTTTGGCACAAGTGACACTACGAGTCCTTATTCCACCACCACAAGTGACTGTGCACTGCAAATGAAACAGAATTAATGCATCTCCCTTCTTCACTCTGCTGCACAGAAGTATCAGACAACCTTTGTTTATAATAAAGAAGCATCATGACAAATAATCAATTACAAAGCTTTTCCTGAAGAACAAGCCTTTCATTCTAGTGATGTTCTGCTACCATGGACCTCTTTATAAATTTTTTGGCAGTAAATCTCACACTGGGGAAAGAGCAGTGAAAAAAGCCTACATGATAAAGACAAAATATCAAAGTAATACAATAGAATTTGATTTCTTCATTGACTCGCAAAGTCATCTAGCCAATACTTTTTCCACCAGATTTGTAAAAACACAGACTAAAACCTGGAATCATGCCCACACCTGACTGGCTCAGTGCTGCTCACAGTGCCACAGACCAGCTCTGTGATCCAGGCAGCTCACAGACCCTCGCTGACTTTATTAAATGGATTTTTCATTCAGTCCTAGTACAACCATGAACTGCTGCCAGAGCTACTGGCATGTCACTTCCTACTGAAAGTAATTGGCTTCTATTTAAATGAGAGCAGTTGTGCATAAAGGGTGCTGGGAGCTAAGATGACCCAGCCTTTCTGTCATGTTTTTCACCCTCTGGCCCACAGGTACTGACATGACTTCAACAGCTGTCACTCCACTAAGGATTTTGTAAAATCACACTTCTCTGGTTTGAGATACTAAGGTTGTCTGGTTGAGTAGGAATGGAGATGTTACAAAAAACCTACTGGAAGAATTCTTCATAGGATGCAAGGAAGCCTAAGCAGCCTAACCTCAACATGAAGTGATGAACTCTCCTTTTCCCAGGACTTTATTGCCCCTGCCACATTTGAGAGCTAGACTGGATCACGGGGCAGTAGAAACACTTTGACTTTGTGTTGCTGGGGCACTCTGTTGTTTCCAGCTGTAAAGTAACATCAGCTCTGTAGCAACAGGAGCAGTAAAGCAACCAGAGTAGCCTCACAGCAGATAGGTTCATCAGCTCCTATAATTTGTGCAGGTGAAATAGCCTGTGCTACACTATCTCTCCAGTTTCTGCAGGTGCAAAAATGTATTTTTGCCAGGAAGTTGTAACTATAATCCAAGAGCACATGAGCACTGGCAGTGCACATTTCTATATAATTGTTTTGCTAGTCACGTAAGCTCAATCTATTTTTTCATAGGTACTTAAAACATGGGGGTTACTCAATTCATAAAACAACATTCTGTGATGATGGTGTGTGAGCAGCATAAAGCAATCCAATATTTTTACAAGATTAACAAGATTTTTTTAGTTCGGTATGTGACTTTTCTCATAGCAGCGAGTCTAATGTAAAAAAAGACTGAGGAGAAAGATGAGAGAGGAGTTTTCAAAAGAGAAGGGAAGACAGTATTTACAGCTGGAAGGGATCCTCAAAAATCATCTACTCCAACTGCCTGATCACTTCATGCTTGACCAAAAGTCAAAGCATGCTGCTAAGGGCATTGTCCAAATGCTCTCTTAAACAGTGACAGGCTTGGGACATCAAACACTCTCTAGGCAGCCTGTTGCAGTGTTTGACCACCCTCCCAGCAGGGAAATGCTCCCCAGTGTCCAACCTGAACCTCTCTTGGTGCAGCTTTGGATAATTCCCATATGTTCCCAAAGCTATGGGGAAAAAGACAGAGTCTTGGATGCAAGAGATATTAATGTAAATATCTGTATATTTGTTCACCTACAGAGATGACAGTAGTCATCACCCCAGTCTGGCCCACAGCAGCAATTGCCCTCACACAGACTATTTAGCACTAAGCACACTCTGTGCTGCAGTCCCAAAAGCTCAGCAAGTTAACATGCAACACTTCCCAAAGCCTTTAGACAGCAGGGCTGCTTTTTCTTTTTTTCTGCACAAAGGATTTGTGGACACATTAAACAACAAAAAAGTATTTTAGAAGTTTAAAAAGCCAAAACAGCAGGTCATTGGTTGTCTCTGTTGACTATAATAGGTCATTTTGAGATAAAGTTCAGTGTTTCTGCTGACATGAATTTACCTCAGTCCAGTTGCTCACAGTCCAGTCAGATGGGCACAAGATATCTCTGTTGCATGACAGATGGGTCTTTGGTTTAAGCAGGTGCTGGCACTCCATGGCATCCAGTGCCTGCTCATCAGATCCCACTGTCTGGATGCAAAGTACAGTTCTCTTCTTCTGGCCTGTTGGGCCACACGTGGTTGAACATTTCTGCCATTCCCCTGCCCACCACCTGAAAACCAGCAGCAAATCAATGAAAATGTCTGAGACTGTAAGAAAAAGAGCTAGTAATTTAAAATCTGGGCTCAGATATTGCTTTTCACATTAAGTTCAGCTCACTCAAGCTCTCCCATCCACCCTGTGCTCTAGTACCAGCCAGTCAAAGATAGAAGACAGAATTAGGCAGGATTTCCAGACAGAAGTAGGCACTAAGCATTATGCTTCAATAAAATACAGAAATCTACTGAGTAGGTAGTCCTTCAAATCCAAATTTGAGGAACTGCTAGCAAATCTACTTAAGAAAGTAATCTATTTGCTCTATTCTATTGTTTTTCTGTTTACTGCTCCCTCAGTACAGAAGAGTTAACAAATGAGAATCATTTGGGGAGTCTATAACAAGAGCACAGAAGTGGAAGAGGTCCCTGTACCCATGTCCAAGCAGTCAGTACTGCACCAGTACCCAAACTGGCTCTCCATAAGGGTTATCTTCACATGGCCTGCTCCCACTGGGGGAAGCAGTGTGGTACACAGCCCCAAAAACAGGTTACTCAGAGCTATTCTGTGTGGGATCAGTGCCTCGCAGTACTGTCCCTCTTGGCATGGGGTCCAGGTCTGCACCAGACTTTTCTGTACTTCATTCCTTCAAGAAGTAGAAATGAGCCCCTTATGTGTCTCTGTCATGATTAAAGTCAGTCTTCCATACTGTGGTATGAAATTTTCCACCAAACTAAGGGAAACTCTTTCCTCTAGAACAGTATTTTCCAATGCAAATCACCTTGCCAACAAGAGCTGTTCCCTTTACATTTGGTTCACCTTAGCATTTCTCCAGCATCATCCAACTATTTTTTCTCATGCTGACCCAGAGCAGACTGTACTCCTGCATATCTGCCTCCCATTATATGAAAGGAGAGCAGAAATTTCTGGGTTTCTACCGTTTGAGAAGCATTGGCATCAACTGTGACATTTACCGAAAGGTTTTTCTTTAAAGTTGAAAAAAAGAAGGAACAAAATCAAACCATAAAAAGCCTTTTTCCTTCAGTTAAGCATGCCCTAAGGAAGCACACAACTTCAAGGTGCTGCATAAAAAATCTGGCCCAGCTCTATAAACTGTAAGCCACAAAAGCTCCTAAACAACATTGCTTGCTCTGGAGTTTTCAAGGAGGTCACAGCAAAGCCTTATAATGAAAACAAAGTAG
Organism: Parus major; assembly: GCF_001522545.3. Taxonomy (NCBI): domain Eukaryota; kingdom Metazoa; phylum Chordata; class Aves; order Passeriformes; family Paridae; genus Parus; species Parus major. The sequence goes on from NC_031799.1 coordinate 10,068,574, forward strand.
AAATATCACAAAATCACTAGGTTGGAAGAGACCTTCAAGATCACTGAGTCTAAAAAGGTGTTAAAAAACATCTTTCTAGGAAAAAAGGCAACAAAAAATTGCTTTTGGCTTATGACCAACAGCATTCTATTGGTTTGGTTTTTGTTTTTTTCCTTTTAAGGTCCATGAACTTGGAGACAAAATAATCATATTCTGATCAACACATCAAAGCTCAGCATCCAGATTTATAACAGTTTTTATGCTTTGTCTTTGCTGATAATCTCTCTCCCCTCCCCACTGTAAGTTTTCATGTTCCTTAATTCATTTTTACTTCCACTGCAAATGAGCTGCCACTGATGTGGAAGGCACTGGTATCTATTCCTAATAATTGAAGAAAAAACAACCCAAACAACCTAGACTCAGAGGCATCAATCTACAATAAAGCTTATTTGTGCAGCCATCTTGTCCTCTCTGTGGTACATACACGTATCTTCTTCCTGTTTGGTAATCTATATATACAGCATTTCCCTTTAAAAGCCCCAAAACCCTTTGTGGCACTGACTGCTTTGCTCCAGAATGCAATCCACTGCCACCACAGCCCAGTGGTAAGATCTCTGGACCAAATTAAACTTAAAAAAACCCCAAAATATCTTCTTCCTCCTCATCTGCCTTCTTTCAGATTGTTTCTTGTTCTTCCAGGTCTGCAAACAACAAAGGAACTCTAACAAGTAAATAGAAAAAGTAAGTACACCTCAGCAGAAGACAGCAATAAAAAAAAAATAAAAAATTAGCACCACCTGAATCAAGCCACTTCAGGGTTGTTATCATCTCTTGCATCTTCTTTACAATTTTATCTCTTCTATAATCTTGTAAATTGCTGGCATTTCAGCACAAATGGAACATAAATATGTGAATTGCTCTATTAATTTTAATGGGACCGGATTTCATTTTTCAAGGTACAGATATGCTAAACTGACACCTCTTCCCCCTCAACATTTTCAAATGGCTGTGACTGAGGGTTTAACAATTGGCATGTTGAAATACCAAACTCCAAGCAATAAATTATCAGAGCTTACCACAGAACCTGCATTCAGCAGCAGTAATGGTATATGATTAACTGTTGCACACAAAAAGCTTTTAAAAGCTGTGTAAGTAGTCAAAAAAGTCAGGTGCTCCACAGTTAGAAAATCCCAGAATTAAGATTCTATCCTATTCCATTTTCCCATCTTCATGATAAAAAAAAACCCAACAGTCAGACGGGTAGTTTTTTCTGTAGACTTCTTCCTCACTCAGTGCAGGTAACTTCAAAAAAAACTTGCTCTAACTGGAAGTTTACTCCCGTCAGTAACTGGAACTTTTGATGTTGTGTTTTCCTATTTCATCTTGGGGTACATGTATATGCCTTAAACATCCAAGGGTCAGAAAGCTGACCTGGATTCACCTGTGCTCCTGTCTCTTTGTGGTTTCTGCTTGAGGACCTGAACTGTGGCATCTCAGCCAAAAGGGAATAAAGGCAAACAAAGATGGCAAAAGAGCCAACATCCATTTGTCTGTTCTGGTACAGGATTCCCCAGAGCAGGCTCTGGACCACAGAGAAGAGAGCAGCACGTGAGTGACTGCTTTTCTAAACTCTGCTTATCTCAGAGCTTTTGCTGTCTCCTCACACTGCAGAGGCATAACCAAAACTGGCCATGACTGCTGAACTCACATCCAGAACTAACACAGCAATCCAAGCTCCAACTATGAAACTTCTGAGATGAAATGACCAAGCTGTTGGATCTCCCAGCCAAGCTAAAGACTGTGGTGAGAGACTGGGACAACCTGGTGGAAACTAAAGCCTCATGGAATTCACCACCCAATACTTCTTCCTACCTTTGGTTTCTGATTCTACCTTTGGCATTTACTGCAACAGCAAGTGAGTGGTTCTTAAGTATTAATGCATCAATATACCCCTGCAAATGTGAAATGACTGTCTTATCTCCACAGGCAGGCATGGCATGGAAAGATTGTGGTAGCAAACAAACAAGCAAAATGCACGATTTTATTAATTAATTAATTTGCATAAGCACTAGTTTTCCTCAGACTGTCAAAATAGAGAACAGCCTGTCTGGTGAAAACATAACCTCAGGTAGTTTTGAGCTGCAGGAGTCAGTGCTCAGCTCTTCTGCCATCAAGCCTGGGGCAGAGATAGGAAGGAAATCTCATTCTTTCAGGTGGCATTCAGCTGCCTTAAATGAGACTTATCTTTTCATTACAAACTGGATTTCTAATTTTTGCAACAAATTACAAGTTTACAAGTTTTAGATATGATCCTATGACATAGTCCTAATCTACACTTAGGAGATGTGTGGTGAATGATGTGTGAATCCTGTTGAAAAAGCAGTAGCATGGGATTTTGGGGCTAAGGGGCTGAATGTTCCTTCCTTCCCATCATGGAATGTCACACCTAAAGACATACTGTTGGCTTTCATTATGTATTTTTCCAGCATCAGGCACAGCAAATACCAACAGATTCTCACCCTGTGCATTGGAATAGGGACCAAGAATTTCTATTCTTATTATGAAGAATTATCTAAGAATTTCTATTCTTATTATGCTGTTGGAGGTGTACTAAGAAGTCTGGAAGCAGGACAACACAATAACAACAGATAAAAAGCAGGAGATTCCAAGTACTTGTAAAATAATCTATTTATGGTTACTCTGTTCAAGTGGGTAGTCAAGTTAAAAAGGCTCCAGACAATTTCTTCTACAAGGGAAACCAAAACTTTATTCACAATGCTATAAGTAGTTAAAATGTCACTCTTTTTCAAGTAGTATCCATTGATTTTAAAATTAACACCTATGGGACTAAATACCTGCTTAACAACTGAACTGGAAACCATACTCCATAGCATAATTTTGTAAAAAAACATGCATTTACACTACAGTCCCAATGTACTGCCCCTAAGCAATATCACTGAAGTAGTGCTTGAGTGGCTGCATGACACTTAAACTCTCAGCTGTCCAGCCACCTTTCTTTTGCTCTGAATCAAAACACGTCATACATGTATTATGATATTTTTAATATTTTTAAAATTTTCCTCTGAATTATTTAAGGAGAAAGTAAGTGTAATAATAAGCATAAAATAAATACAGAGCAAATCAGCTGACAAATAAGAATGTTAAGGCTTAGATGTCTGCAATTTAAATGACTTCCTGAAATAGACTAATGAGATAAAATCAGTTTGTGAGAGCCACAACCATTTTATCCTTCATCTGTAGCTTCTTTTTGATAAATTATCTATTTCTTATTTAGTGGTCTGACAGCATTTTTTTCATCAGTGTGATTTAGCAAGGAGCAACCAGCATTTTCTGGATAGAATGTACTATAAAACACCTGGTTCACTGTTGAGAAGTACAAGGTCATCCAGAGATTTCAGTTCTGTAGGCTGCATCACTAAACCAAGGTCTCCTGCAGTGTTGTGTTTAACAGCACTGTCCTCACCTGCAGCACAGAATTTAGCCACCTCTCTACGGAACACTTTGTCCTCAGCAGCTTCACGTGGACTCTAAGTTATCCCATATAATGCCACGTGGGACAGTCACACCAGCCTCCAACACTCAGACTTTCTTTAGGACCAACAGACTGCACTAAGCTGTCTTGGGTTTCAAAGGAAGATTAGTGACCATCTGTCTGGATTAGGGGTGCCACATCTGCCGTGGAAAGGTGAACGCCAACTCACCCCAGCCTGGAACAGAGAGCAGATTGGAAAAGGAAGGGCTTGGGAAGAGTGAGCAATAATCTGTTCTTTGCTGACATCTCTTCTGACACAAAAACTCAGGGCCACCAACAGAAGATCATGAGAGCCAGGTTCAAAACAGTTAAAATGTGGTGGCATCTCACACAGGCACTAGAACCATGGCACTTTTTGCAAAGTAAGTTGTATACAATAGAAGTTTTCAAGGCTGCAGAGGGAGACTGGATGAGTGAGGTTCATTGGAGGTTACTGATTAGACAAGCCATAAAAACCTCTGGAAATGCCTTGAATTAAAACCAGTTGGAAGCTGGAAGAGCATTACAAAGAAATCTGATTTATGTTTGACTTACTCCTTAGTCATGTAGGCCCTGCTGAGAGCCAGAACAGGGACTCAGACCCTTGGTCAAGCTCCTACAGTCACTTTTGTGTTACTAAGAAAAATAAATATGCAACATGACTCTTGAATTAAATACATATGGTTTTCCTGCACTGCACTTTGTTGTGATTTTGCTGTCCTCAGAAGGACTTGTGATTTCCCCTGCAGCACAGAATGAGCTCAAGAAGCATCACAGGTTGTCAGCACATGAGTGCTTCTCTGCCAGGTCTGCAGATGAGTTTGGTTTATATAATTCTGCAATCTGCTCAACAAGGGACAAATTCCCCTCCCTTTCAAAAGGAGGTCTGAATAATCCTGTCACTTAGAACAAATGGCATAAATTGAGTAAATTAGGAATTTTTAAACGGATAGTACAGTTTATATGTGCCATAAAAAACACCTCAGTGTGTATGGGTAGTCTCAGCTCTTAACTAGTCAAGTAATTAAAAAGTTTGGTCTACTGTCAATTGATTTCCTGTAAATCTACAAAGAATTACGAAATGCTGGTAGTCTATGCTACAAGCACAAAGATGTAACTCCCACAGAAGCATCATATACTGTTGTGAAGATACTTGGAAACAACTAATAAAACCAACAACCATGCAGAACTTTTAACATCAAAGTTTCATGAAATTCACTGCTGGGAAATGCAACACAATGAACTCCAAAGACTCATTGCTTTGATTTTATTCTGACTGAACTAGTGTTACTAGGGAAAGACTAGTTTACCTTTGTGAACACCATGAAAAACAACTTTCAAAGACAACAGAAGACAAAACCAAAGTACCAAAGCATGAAACAAAACCCAATATTGATCTCTTTCAGAAAATCTGTACCTGTTGTACAAGCCCACAGTTCTGCAGGCACCTGAAATGTTTAATCTTCCTTACTGTACTCACTAAAATGGTAGCACAGAAAAAAGAGATGAATGTAAATTAAGATAATGTTGTGAGAAAGGAAAGAATTATTCCCATGTGATCTCAGAATGAAGAAAACTGCACTTCACCCAAAGTTAAAAGTAAGAGGGTACATAACAAAAAATGCCAAATACTGTGTTATAAAGAAAGTGCAAAAATTAGTTTTAGAAGTAGGCATTTCCACTCAACACCTCTCATAAAAACACAAAGGTGTATCAAAAAATACTGAAAAACAATGTCTAAAGGCTCTGCTAACTGTTTTTGGTACACACAGCAATTCTTCTCAGCCCACTTGAGCTAAGCCAAGAATACAGTTTTTAAATAAGTACCTATAAGGTCTTCAGGCACACCTGCACCCAAACTGAATGAAAACAGTATCTACATACATGAGAGAACAACCTCTGCCATTTTCAGCACAGACTGCTCAGTAACTTGCCTTAGAAACCTCTCAGGATGTCTCTCACTTCTGATTTTGTTTATTATGGGGTTTCTGGCACCTTGCTCTGCAACGTGTGGCAGCCCTCACCATGGCCCCATGGAAGGCTGTGGATGTTCTGGCCTGGCATCAGGAATACCCCACTTTGAGTAAGGATGCTATCTGCCACCCCCAGAGCCCCCCAGAAGCTGTTACCTGGGCGGGCAGTCCTGTTGGTGGCACTTCTTCTGCCGCCCGTTGGGCTGCGTTGCTGGGTCACAGAAGGAGTTCTTGATGGCTCCGCTGCCCCTCCACACGCAGTGGGCGATCTGCCGCCGCACGCCTTCCAGAGAGACACACACACACACACAGACACACAGACACAAAAAATGGAGCAGGAATCCCCACAGGCTGGGGAGAACTGCACATATCCCCAGACTGGTGCATCCTTCAGCCAAGCTGGAAAGGTTAAGCAGAGCTCTTCTGGATCAGATCAGAGCTCAAGTGACAAATTAGAAAACACTTTGCTTAATGTGTTTGTTGGCCTCAGAAATGGCTCCTGCAGACCCTCGAGCAGGTATAAATGGCTATAAAGGGTTCTTGAGTTACCCACAGACAAGAGGAAACACAGCAGCATCAGGCTATTCACAGCAAGCCTGGTTTTGCTGACCTTTTGTTTGTTCATTTGGAAGGCTGTTTAAGCAGAACATAAACCAGAGTCACAGAATAACCCTGCGACTTAATGTGAATTCAACTTTTAAGAAGTTTTGGTACATATTTTGACTGAAAATGATGATGAAAAAGGTCTTCTATTTTCTAAGTAAGTAGTATATAATACAGTAATACACAGCATAAGAGGCAAAGCACAGTGATGAAGAGACACAGAGAAACAATCCATACACACAATCTGGGTTATTTCCTAACATTCCCATTTATACAAAATCCCACTTATTTAACAGAAAGAAACATGAATCAAAATACTACATCACCCTAATTTGAATCTACAGAAAGCCATTTTCCAGGGGCCTGCTTCCCTACAGGTTCGCAATAATTTGAGGCAGATCTCATGCCTCCAATTCAACGCAAACAAAAGTATTGCAATAGTACAGTTTGAAAAGTAGCAATGAGTCTGATATGGAGGCATTAAAACAGTACAAGCAAATCTTAAGTATTAAGACTGGAAAAGTATTTATTAACTCTCATTAAATTAACTGTGCAATTAATTCACAGCAATTAATACACACATGGTAGATCACTGCATCTCTAGGACTTTTATCCTTCTCCTGGGATGCACAGGGCCTAACAGCACTGTTATCATTGCATCAAGGATAAGTGTCAGGCTATTTTGCATTATGCTTAGGAAATAATTTTTTCCTTTCCTCAGGCCTCCTAATAAGCAATGCGGAAAACTGTGTGGAAGAACATCAATCCATAGAAAAGAATTGGAAAATACTAATATATTCCCCTGCAACATATAGACACATAGGATCATAAAAATGTTGAGGTTGGAAAAGCCCTATAGGATCAATAAATCCAATCATTAATCCTGTACTGGCTCAACAACACAGAAAAGAGTTTTGGATGCATATTTGCATCATTTCATAGAAACCAATGGAAACCTATGTCCCCTTTTTTACCACCTGAGAACATCAGGTGTGTGAGGAAATGCTTTCACTCTTTGATTACTTTCAGACTTCTGACAGAGACATATAAAACAACTGCTGAATCCAGCACAAGATTTGATGACTGACTTTCCTCCAGTCAGAAACGAAGGCTGATCCTCTAGAACAGTGATCAGTGTCCCCTGTAAGGGAAGATTAAGAGACTGAGCCATTCAAGCTCCAGGGTCCATGGTGTGGAAGCTGCTGCAAGACTGAAGTAAGTTTGGACATGGTGATCTCTTATTTGTAGGTGAACTGAAGCAGGAGAAAGCTTTTTGGCTCAGTGTAGGACTCCAAGGGAGCAGTGCTCTCTTTTATGCTCTGGTATAAATATGGCTAGAAAATTCAGCAATCTTTCTGCTAACTGTAAACAAAGCAGTTCCCAGAAATGTATCTATCCCTTTCAAAATCATGATATGTTGCTGTTCCAAATACAAACAACAAGAAATCTTTTGCTTTGATAAATTTTTAGTGTCATTTCAGCTGCTGCAATTCACTTTAAAGCCCCTATAAACCTTTGCGCAAGTTTTGCTTTGAAGCTGTACATTCTCATAAAATGATCAGCTGACATCAACGAACTATTTTATTCTAACAAACAACTTATTTATGAAAGTTATGTGAACTCCCACTGTACTTTCAAAATGTCTGGTAGTTCAGCTCCACAGCTGGAAAGAATCCTATACACATATATCCATACACACATATAAATGTATGTTTACATGTTATGACATAACAGAACAGTTGTTTTTATTAGCTTGAACAAGTTAAAATAGAAAACACTGCAGAAGTAGACAGCTAGTCACTACTCACCCAGCCCTAGTAAGTATTTACACAGTTATATAACTTAAGTGGGTAGTATCCTATTTAAGCCACAGATTAAAAACTCTAAATATACTGAAACCTCATTTAATAAACCTAAACTTTATTTCTAAAGGGTTTTGAGAGGTAGCTGTTTTCCTCCCTTCACTTCACAGAAGGCTTTTACTTCTCTCTGACCTTAATGCTGACTGGTTCACCGGATGTGGACTATATCAACTCTGTGAAAAAACACAGACTTTTGGGAAAGACAGGAGAAACATAGAAAGATAATCATCAGATCAGAGAATAATCTTCATTTCACTAAATCTGCTAAGAGATTCCTTCTACTTCTCTGTGACACTTCATCCCTAATGCATGACTCTTTAGATGTGAGGCTGACCCACACGATGTTGATTTCTCACTTGGTTTGCAAAGAAAGGTACCAGTTCAAAGTCATCTGGGTGTGAAAGGCTTTTGAAAGAGAGATTAGAAATCTTGATGCTGCAGAGCCCTCAGTTTGGGCTGTAAACAACAGAAATGAAGGATCATAAGCAAATGTATAAAAGATGTTTGAGAAAAAAACGTATTTGATTTTAGAGCTCATTTGAACATGTAATTGAGTTGTGCACTTAGATACTCTGCAAGGAGTTCACTTTGTATTTGAATGAACAAATTATATTCTGTTCATGCACAAGTTATGCACAGAATACAAGTGGCAATCTTTACATTAGCTACACATACTCAGTGCTATAAAACTCAGACCCACAGCAGTGAATGGAAACAGAGCAGCCTTTGTATTTAAAATCAGTTCTAAACTGCAAGTTTAGGAACACTTGGAGACAATTTTGCAAAGCATCCTTTATGAAGGTTGTGAAGGATTTAGAGGGCACATAACAGTTAACCCCCCAAAAATCTCCAAGTTAAGTCCTTTTGCAGAGCTTTGAAAATCTGCCAATTACTGATGCTATCTATGGAGAAATAATTTTTTTAATATTGGCTACTATTCTCCCTTAGTTGTGGCTGTCCTGTTCTATTCTTTTTCTTACATTTAATGCCACTAAAAGCTGGTTCTAAGAAACAAGATTAAAGCCTTTTAGAGAAAGAGGAAAGATTTATACTTGTAATTCCAACTTTACTCATTCTTGATTATTTAAAGAAGGATTAATAGGTAGATGGTCTAAAAAAGAAACTCAGTGACACATTGAATTTAGTCTGCATGTAAAAAAGCTTTTTTTATTCTTAATTTAAAAGGCTCTACCTGTTGTCTTGAGAGCAGACTCTGGTGGGACAGCTCTTGTCTAGAGGGTGCAGCAGTTTGCAGGACACCAGTGTGCACACATTCTGACTGCGAAGCAATTCCTTTCATAAAGCATAAAGCAAATGGCAGGAAGAGATTCAACCTGTCCTGCACTGAGGACAGAGAAAGGGTTATGACTTTTGCTACAATTTATCCCCTCTTGGCACTTGTTTGCCATGAGCTGGATACCAATGTAATTACTTATTTTCTACATTGCAAATGAGTATCAGGTATTGCAATGTGTTCTCCTTTTCCCTGTATGCAGTATTAAGCATACTTGCCACAGAAAAAAATTGTTTTTTCAGTGAGTATTTTTTTCCCCTGCAGTGTACAATAGACTGACCAGAGCCTTCTTTGACACTACAATAGATGGGAACACATGAAGGAACATGAGAACACATGAAAAGATTTGAATCTTCTGTATCTCCACTGCAGTGGAGCTGGAGAAGGATATGCATCAGGGCAAAGCATGGTGCTACCTTGAGGCCAATAATCTGGGGAAAAATATGTCCAGGGAACTGCCCTGAGTTCATTCTGAAGAGAATGTCTCTTCTGAATGAAGAGACAGCTTTACTCTACAAAGTCTTTATTCATCACTGGAACTTCTTCCAGATAGATTTCTCATGGATAAGGAGCTGCACCATAGGGCTAAAATCATGGTTTTTCTCTTAGGACTGATGAAGCTTTCCTGTATCAGTCTATTGCCCAGTCTGCAGCCCCATTTATTATTCCCTAATGTAAATGTTCTCTCTTGGCTCCAGAAAGCATTTGTTTGTATTGTCCCAATTTCTGTGGCTACCAAAGGCTGATCTACCCTTGGAATTGCTGTTGTGGTTTTGACCAGTGGCGATGAAAAGAACCTATGTTGGTTTTTGGCAGGTCCACGTTTGCCAAGGGAACACAAGTCTAAGTAAGGATCAATTTCTCCCACTAGGTGAGGCTGTCAAAGTTCAACAGTTCATCTTCCTTGGTCCTTCTTTTTTATCCTAAAAATATTGGTTTATTGTTCACATAATTGTAATAATCCTTAAAAGGTATTTATCACAAACATTAAGCTAAATAAATACAGCTTTTCTTATTTATCTCTCTGTAGGCTTGTCTTCAATAACACTTGTGCAGCACACGCATAGCAGAAGATTATCTTGTCTACTTCAGTGCACTTTTATGTTATAAACTTTCCAGAATACTTCAAATGACAGTGATTTGGTACAACAAGTGTGTTCCAGCCAACACTGGTAAGTTCTGAATCTAAAGAGAGTGAACATTCACATAAAATCAATCACATTGTTCATAGCCAGAAGGAAATTTTGTGGAAGTCAGTTGGACATCAGGGAGAATTTCTTCACTGAACAGGTTGTCAAGCACTGGAACAGGGTGCCCAGGGAAGTGGTGCAGTCACCATCCCTGGGAGTGTTCCAGAAACAATTGGATGTGGCACCTGGGGCCATGGTTTCATTGACAAGGTTGTGTTTGGACAAAGCTTAGACTCCATGATCTTGCAGGTGTTTTCCAAACTCAATGCTATGAACAGTGATGCTGGTCCACATCCCAACGGCCCAGAGCACAACCAAATAAAACATGTACCTGCAGGGAACTGCAGGCAGATTGGCATATCAGATTTCCCTGCTCCAAGTGTTGCCTTGGAGCTCTGTGCCAGGATTTCTCTGTTTTAATGGGCAGGGAGTGAGAGACAATACCCTGACTGCATCACTGCATTAGTTAACTATGTCCTTCTTTAGACCTGTCCAGTTACTTTTCTAAACATCTGTATCTCAGAGGAAAGAGGGCTAGATGTTGATTTGTTTCTTTTCTTCTGTCCATGAAGGAACACAGAGAACTGGTGAGGTGTCTGTGCCCTTCCTAACAGGGCTCCACCTCTCAGTTCCCCTCCCAACTGATTCCACCAAATCCATAATCTTCTCTGAAACACATTATTTATTTCTGCTTATACAAAGGAAATAAGCTCAAAAAACATTTATGAAAAGCACAAATGCAGCAAACAGAAGAAGTCAATTAGTAAATAAAAACTGAAAAACCTCACGTACCAGAGCTCTCTACCTAAGGAACCCATGAGGCAGTTAAAAATCAAAGCCCTATCATACAGCTTGTTATGCAGAAGAGAGTACACAGGACTACAATTTACCTAGTGAGAAACAGTTCTGGGAAAACTGCACCTAATGTAAAAAGAACCTCAAAACAGCATAATAAACAGTCTACTAACACATTTCCCTCCTCTCCCCTTTTTATCACAACCATTTTTACATTAAACACGACTCACAAGTAGGCAGGTATCAGGACTAAAACCTACAGCACACAATTAAGTAAAACACTTGTTTTGTGCAGCTATTTAAAGAAACTGGTGGGTGTTTCCCTATCAGAAAACACACAGAGTTTCGTGCTGAGAGACTCTTCTTAAAGCAAAAAGTCAAGAAAACAAATCACATCATCTGTCTACTCAAGCATAGATACATATGAATGAACACACATTTCTATACTACATTGATTATATATACAAAAGTATTTTTTAAATAATATGTTGATGTTATTCGGATGGAGTATTTTACACTAGGCTTCTAAAAGTTCTTCTTGTAACCTCATAAAATTAGGCCATAAAATGCCTTTTGTCCAAACCACTTTAGTGCATTACTTTAGTGTCTTCCCTGACTGAAGAGATGTAAAGTTGTTACTCCTGCAGTCATCAGTACTTTTAGAATCACAAGTGGATTTCTTAAAATACTTGTTTGTCCTTATTCTTTCCTTTCACAAAGCAGTTAAAAAAGCAGTAATTACCAAAACCCACTAACAATACTCTAGCATTAGAGAAGGCCTTTCTCATATTATTGATCTGTTTGTAACACTGATCTTCTACTCCTCTGTACAGTTTTTTGACTGTACAGAATGGTCAAAGAACAAGGTTATGGTTTTATTTCCAGAAATTTTTCACTGTCCTGTGAAAATCAAGAGCTAATTCAGAAGGCTACAATTCCTTTCCTCCAAGTTCAGACTTCCCTTCATATTCAAACTTTTCCATTTTCAAAATTATTTCTGCAATAGATGGATTAAAAAAAAAATTACTAATGTGAAGATTTGGTCTCTTTATCCTTATTGTTAATTTACTACAAATATTGACTTTATCTCATTCATGTTAGCTGCTTTAGAGGAAGTTCACCTTCTAGTATTCTGTGTGAGTTACCAGAAGCCAACTTCTAGACCTGTTCTTAAATCCTACTTTACAGGCACCATTCTGCTTGTCTGCTTTAACGTGCTCCACAGAACTGCAATATAACTGCAGTGGTATCCAAGCCACTGCCAAACTGGCAAAGACATGGAAGTTCTCAAGACTAATTACAATTAAGTAATTACTGAGAAATGCACGAAAAAGAGTTGTTAGTTGTCAAGTGATGAAATGAAGAATATTTTTTATAGTTATTATATTGAAAAAACTTAATAGGGAAACAATAGTAGGTCATAAATTTGTATTGCTGGAAAGAAGAACTATGGTGAAGAATATTGACAAAAAATTTTGAGGGAAAGGAAGCTGTACCTTCTTATTGTGGTTCACAGAAGCTGAGAATTTCAGGGCAGGTGTTTTAGAAACCTGACTTACATAATTATAAAAATTTTTATTTAGAAGTCAACATGCATTACTCAGAAAATCACAGAATAGCTGGGGTTGGAAGGGACCTCTGGAGATTATGTAGTCCAACCCCCCTGCTAAAGCAGGGTCAGCTGGAGCAAGCTGCACAGGATCACAACCAGGCAGACTTTGAATGTCTCAGAGAAGGAGACTCCACAGCCTCTCTGGGCAGCCTGTTCCAATGCTCTGCCACCCTCAAAGTAAACAAGTTATTCCTCACATTATTTTTATAACCACATGACCTGATTTCCCACCAAATACAGATTAAATAACATTACCTCTTTGAGGACTACATCTGTAATGAAGGCAAACAGTAGGAGAAAAAGGAAGTGAGGAATTACCTCTTCCACAGGTAACACTGCAGGCTGTCCACTCTCCATATTGCCAAAAATACTCTGGCTCTCCAATCTCATTCTCATTACTTTCTTCTTTACGTACAGTGTACTCATACTCGATTCCAGGGTTAGTTTCTTGAAAAAGCAGCTAGAGAGAGTGGGGTTTATTAATTGTTTAATTAATAATCTACCAGTCAAAGGCTTGCAAAGTGTGGAACTGCAGGAATTAAAACTGCCCATCCTGGAGTCTGCTACCAGTTCAGAGAAGCAGACTTTCAGAATTCCCACCTCTGAGTCGACAGTGGCATACGTGAATCTTTCAAAGACACAGCTGTTTACTGTGCACTTCTGCAAATACAGGTGGGAATAAATGGGTCACCATAATTGGTATTCTATTGACTATAAGAAAAGATAATGCAAAGTCCATCCAAAGCATCCCTATGCTGCTGATTAAGAGCTATTGCCTATCCCCATTATAAATTATAATTTTCCTACCTTCTGAAATAGCTGTTACAAAACAACCATTAAGTCAGAAAATTACAGATGCTATTCAGACACTGCTTTAATATTATTTTTCAGTGTTTCTGAATTAGGAAGAAAAATTCCAGCTGAGAAGAGGCACTCAAGAAATTTACTTGAGAGGGAGAAAGTAAACATCATCAAGGGATAAAAGACTTCAGCCATGAAATTTTACTCTTCTTCCCAATTGTACTAGAAGTGAAGTCTGAGCACTAATTAGTTATGTCTTCTCACCAGCCATTCAAAGGAAGAAAGTGGTATCCCATCACACCCCTAATACTTGTGTTAATTGCATGGTGGATACATGTGCAAGCAAGCCATGAGAGATACTTTCAAAGATCAAAGGCCAATTCCAAATTATTTTTTCAGAACTGACAGAAGCTGCTTATGTTTAAGTCAGAATCCATAAAGCAACATGAAAGAAACAAAAGAAAGCAGCCTCTGTGGATGTTAAATGGGTCAGTTTCACTTACCATAAGCTATTAACCCATTTATGTAATGTTTTTCTTGCTCTGTGTAAGCTGTCACCGCTGTCAGCCATCCCTAGCTCTCACTGTTCACAGCCTGACATCAGCTCCCTTTTTCTGACAACTTATTTTTCATCTGGATCTGGTTCACATCACAGTGTTGGAAAAATTTGGTACAAGAGACAAGAAAGTTTTGCAAGGGACTGTCCAACTATAGCTGTCAGGATCCCTGTTCTAGTGGCAGCACAGGATTACACCAGCCTTTAACAAATACTGGAGTATGATACAGGACGTGTTTTTAGGCAGGATGAACAACCCTCAAAAGCAAGGTGCTTATTTCTCTCCAAAACAGCTCAATTATTTTTTTTCAAGACAGTACATTAATAGTGGTTTATATGTACACCAACATATATATTTTCCCAGCCCCACTTCCAGGGCCCCAGCACATTCTGCTTCCATCCAAATGATTAGGTTCTGCTTGTGATCTCCTCTTTACCTGAATCCATATTGATTCATTGGTGGGTCCTGGAGCAGTCAGATTTTCTAGATCTCCTGTTCTGTCATACTGAAATATTGTGCCTGCCACTTTGTATTCACCGTTCCACTGGATGATAAAGCCTCCATTCAGGTAGTATTTTCCTGGGTCTTTGCTTCGCACAGCGAGGAAATTTCCAGATTCTGTAACTTCCATGACTTTGATTCCCCTTGCACCTTTTGGAATTAGCCCAATGTCAACATATCCTAAGAGACAAGAAAAATTGATGGAGGTGAACAACAGAAATGTCACTGCATTTTATTTGTTTGTAAAATGATTAAAACAACAGCTTTGCTGGAAAAAATAAACAAATGTCCTGTCACAGAGCTTGTATTTCACGCTGTTAATAGTGTGATTTCCAAGTCAGGGTTTCTAATATATAGTGTTTAGGCAATGCCAGTGGCATTTAGAAGGGATGCAGAGGTGAATGATTTTCAGAGCTGTGCCAGGGGAAGTCTACTCCACACATAAACATCAACCTTTCCATAACCATGCCCAAGGGCTCTGGCATACTGCAATCTGGAGAAATGCCAGGGAGTTCCAGCAAGTTAACAGCCTGTAGTGGGATAGATTTTTTCCAATTTTCAAAGAATATTTTCATCTGTACCCAATGTAGAGGTATGTACAGAATTTTACTTCAATGTAACTTCTCTATGAAGTTACAACAACAACAAAAAAAAGGATGTTATTCAAATGTGTCAAATTACTACTATAAACTGATCATATTTTTGTAAATTGCCTATTTTCATAACAAAGTTCAAGGGTTCTTCATGGGTAGTTATCTGTTTAGAGATTTCTGGTCTGTGTGTTAAGAATGACCCAAAGCATCTATTACAGAATTTTGTTCACATCACAGGCAATGTGTGACATCAGACTCTGTGCTTCTCACCTTACAGGAAGCTCTATTGTTGTTGCTACTAAATTGTAAAAATAGGAAGTTCACATAGATTCTTGAACACAAACACAGGTAGCTTTCTTGTTATTGCCCCTAGCTGAGCCCTAGGAATAAGATGGATGAAGTTGCTACAAGCTGGTGCATTGGGAATGTGAGCTGCCTTTGTGCTGGTTTACTTCAAGACGGGAACATGAGTTCCCTGTTTTCATCACACCCTTCTGAGGTCATGAATTAAATTCTGAGACTCACATCCTGTTCATCTTTCTTGTGAAATCAGCTTATCACCTTTGATTACTCACTCACATGAGTGAGATAAACCACACTGGGCAGGCTAAGCTATCTTCAGTATCAATGTTCTTCACCTACCAGAAGTATTTCTGTGCTGCACAACAACCTGCTGCTGAAAGTAAGTGCCCAAGAATCTTTAACATCTGAATTTTCTTTGCAGCTCTTTTGTGCTGAAATAAATATTGGTTAAAATGTCATATGCTGAGTATGGTACAAAACAGAATCTGTCCACTTCAGGTCGTTACATATATGAATTTCCAGCGACTGATGTTTAAGAAGGAGCATTTTCTTCATGTTACTCTTTTCAAGTCTTCTAGACTGACTTTGGAATTCCAAACTCTTTTTTTTAAGTGCATCAGTTTTTTCTAAGTGAATGAAGTAACAAAATCTGGAAGCCCACTGAATGACTTTTATTATTCAGTATATCAGTGCTCTAGGTCTATTGTAAGTAACTAGACCTAATGATTCTCCCAAATGTTCTATTCATTCTGTGAAGAGAAGACACATTATGAAGAGTGTGTGATTATATAACTAAAGGCTTGATTAGAAGGCATACTTACAACCAGGACAAATGAACACAGCATGGAAAATCTTAATTATGTCACATCCTGACAGCTTGGCTTTGCAATGCTGGTGTCCTTTTACAGTAGGGTTGGGTTGGGGTGATATTTTTCAGTTAAACTAGAATAACTTTTGTTTAAAACACAAAGCATAAAAACTATAAAACAATTTTTGTTCTGTTGCAACACAAAAACCTGTATATCCTTTCAAGATTTTGCATAGTTATTTTTGCCTGAATCACCTACTGCTGCTCATAAACCTTATTTTAAATGTATTGCAACTGTCCGGTAAGGGAAGTTACCATTTATTCAGTGTATCACACTTCCTTCTCCCTGCCCCTCCCCATCAACTAAATTACTTCCTTATTTCCCAGAGCCTCTTGCTGATTCCCAGTAAACATTATCTAATTTTGAAAGGAAAGCTAATCAGCAGCAAGCTTTTGAGTTTGTCACTCAACATAATGAATTTTTGTTTAAAAATTCTGTGGATGCTGTTTATGTAATTGCTCCTGGTTATGTGATTTCATTTGATAAGGATCTAGAGATCCAAGATTCAATAAAAGTCAAATTGTCAGCTGTCTTACCTACACACAGCTCATTAAATCGTGGAGCAAACCTATTGTGGGTGCTTCTGCACACCTGTGAATTGGCAACCCTCAGATTAATCCTTCCCTTTTTAATTAAAATTAAATCTATATGCTCCCAAAACAGACATGATCAAATTAATGAAACCCTTGCTGTACACACAGCTCTACAAGAACTGGAAAACTTGTTTCTCCTTCCTCACTTCTGTGACAAAAGAGTAGTTTTACTCAGGCCATTAGCACAGCATTGCAGTTCAAATGATGACCAGATCTTACTGTTTCTCCTTATCATAACAGTTCACTTTCTACTCTCCAGCCTGTTGTATTTGCAAGCCTCTCTTAAAAATACACATTCCTGAGGCACAACCTTCCTCTATGCCAAGCTCTAGACACTACCATGATTTCTCCACCCAGGCTTGACCTTCTTGCTTTTCCATGCCCACCTCATGCTGTAACCTTTCTGCCCACAAAGCTCAGCAGAGGCAACTTAAATGATTTTCATCAAACAAACCCCCTGAAAACAAGGTGGTGAATATTAGTGTCAACAGCTGAGACACTGTGTTCACATTAGACTTCTGGTTTGTTTTCCTCCACAAAACTCCAACAGAAGCCATTACCAAGATGATGCAGCCATGCCTGTGGCTCTGTTGGATGACCCTGGATTGCTATTCCTGTTTTTCATCCATGACAAAAACAAAGACTTTTAGAGAAAATGCAAGTAATAATACAGATTTCAATACTTTCCTTTTTGACCATGAGGCAGTATGACTTCTAAGAAGACTTCTTCAGGTAAAACTGATCACCTTGCCCAGCCTTTCACCTTCAGTGAAAAGCTGAATTATTAAAACTCTTCCCTAGCATTTCTTTAGTTAAACATGGCAACTCAGTCAAATCAGTCAGAGAACAGAAACTGCTGCAGCTGCTAGACCAAGAAGGGCCCTGCTGGACTGAGGTTCTGAACAAAGATTTAAATCAGAATATAATAGCTTTGGCTTTGTATTTTTCTGTGCCACTGGACACAAAAAAACTTTTCAAATCTTCTTTGCCAGTGACTGGAAGCATGCCTTGGTACAGTTTTGTTACCTATACTGAATTAATGAGCCTGAAGTTTTCATGTTCACATAATCTTTTCAGCAACCACTCTGCTATAAAATCTGACAAAACACTCACAACACATCTGTCAGACACAGAAAGAAAACAGATATTGTAAACAAAGCCTTTTTCCATTTCCCAGTTTAACACCTGTGCAGTGAGAACCACATGTCCTGAAGAGCCCACCAACCTCTGCCTTGCCTGACATTTTTCTTTTTATTCTGCAATGGAGTAAATTTATATGGAAGGGAGAGAATATGCAGAATCAATACATTTTTTACTGAATCTAAAGAAAGCTTTTTTCTTAACACTCAGTATCCCTCACATCTGTCAGTGAGGCTGACTGAATCTTGGGGCAAGGAAAAGGTAAGTGAATATAAAACACAAAACGAATTTCAATAAAATAAAAGGCACTTATGCTTTCATAAGTTACAGTACTGGAACTTTAATGTAAAATTGTTACTCAAAAATAAAGTTCACATCTTCAACCTAGGAAAACTCCCACACAGTCAAAGGCGGAGTGAATTTTAAATTTGCAGAAGCAAAACATTTGAGGCTGAAGGATTACTGTGGTATTGGAAGAAGTCTCACATACATATGAAACCTGAACTGCTTCAGGATTGCAGCTGTCTTCACAGTTTATCTTTGTGACACAGAGAGAAGGAAAGCAACTCAAGTACAGAAAAACCACCTGAAATATTACAGAAGCTTTTACCCCAAAGTCTGGAGAAAATGATCAAACTAGCTCTAAATCAGTAGCACAAATCATATTTGCACAAGGCAGGACTATTTTATTTGAAAAACCCCACAAACCCAAAGCTGAAGGCACTTCAACTTCCTCCTCCTCACTACAATGGTACCAGTTATTGATCTTGAGACTTCTCATCTCTGCATCAGCCTCTTTCTTTAGCTGCAGACCTTACTCCAAGCACAACTCTCCAGTTATTCTGGAGATATAATTCTATTATATTGTCTTCTCACCTCTCCCCCTCCTGTCCTGGTTTTCCACGGAAAGCTGTTCAACCCGGCCACCTCTTCACCTCCAGCCTGCTGCTATATTTAATCAGTTTTAGTCCCACTCCTGCTTCCAGACTCTCTAGCTCCCATTCATCCCACACAAGTCAATTTAAAGCCTGAATGTCTTGCTACCATCAGTAAAGACAGGCTCAGTCCTCCAAGTGCTTATTCAGACCACTTCAGCTCTGCAGGGAGTTACTCTTCTCCCCTTTATGATGCTTAGAAATAAATCCCCAAGCCAGTTACTCCAGCATTTGCTTGATGCTTTCCACTTTACAGAGATTAGGTCCACATTTTTCAAGATGGCCATTACATTCACTTTGTAAATGCACTTGCTATTTTGGATTTTGTTGTTAACTGCACAACTTGCATAGAACCTCTTGGGTCTCTGACAAGTTTTAAAACCCAGGTGTACTTAAAAAGCACAGAGTATGCATTTTTTTCTGGCAGAAGCATGATTCACTGAAACACCCATTTGCAATTTCCCACGCAGATGATCACTCGGTTTTCAATGAAAAGCACTTTAATCATTTTTACGTAGAGAAATGACTTCACCAATGGAAGAATTTAAAGGAAGAACCCATATTACCAAATCCTTCACTCTGATTAAACATCATCTTCACTGTACGACAAGCAGAGCCATCTCCCAGGCAAACTCCACACTGGTCTTCTGTTGCATTGGAATTTATCTCATAATCACAGCCGACAGCCTAGAAGGAAAAACAGTGTCAGAATAAATGCAGCCTCCACAATGAAGTACTGAGAGCTCATCTATCACTGCACTTCTGAGGAGGGGAGTAGTATATATCCTGCATAGTGTATTCCACCAAGATGAAAAACAAACTAACAAACAATAACCATCGCCATGTCACAAAACATGCAGTAGTGACCAGTCACTCGAGACAGAAATGTGACACATGAATGGCATCATTGTCTGGGACTGGCCACTACAGCCAGGATTTGTGTCTGCTTTCTTATGTCATAGAGCCATCCACAGGTTCCTGGAAATACAGTGCAGTAACAGAACTGCAATCTCTGCCAGCTTTTTGTGGCCATCTCACAGCACAGAACCCCTACTATGGTCAACCACGCTGGCAAAGCGAAACTCTTCAGCGGGCATCATTTTACTTCAATGACTCTCAGCTTGCGAGCACAGGGACATGGGTCAAGATAAAGTGGGTCAAGTTCTAGTAAAGACTGATTTTTCCAGCTTATGAGAGAAGAGTTTATTCATCCTGAGTCAGGAAAAAACTTCTTCCTTGCCCAACCCAAAAATTCTGTACTCTAATGTCTTTAAATTTCAACAGAATTTTCATTTGGTTTCGGGACTTTTTTTCTGCCTCTCTTCAAAAAAAAAGAAAGATTGCAGAACACAACATAATGTCCAGCACTTAATGGTTGTTAATAGTATCTAAGATATCTGGAAGCCTGTGATATAGATGAATAGCCAGAAGTCTGGTAATATGTAAAGGTTTTGTCTCAAAAGAGATTGAGATGGGGGATATAGCATCATAAAGTCACCCCAAGACAGGTTTTCTCAGTTGATTTTTCTCAAAATAAGCTTTCAGGTGTTATACCTGCCAACATGTCTAACATCCTCTTGATATATGAAAATCTTATGTATGAAATTAGATGTAATGTATGTAATAAACCTCTTTTGATATTGATCTTGTTTTACCTTCAGTACATCAGCTACTGTAATTTTCTGCAAGCTTCCGACAGGAAAATCCATCTATTAGACTAACCTAGGTATACAGGCTCCTGCATTCTCTAGTATTTTTCTATAATTTTCAGTTTAAGAAACACCAGAACATTTGTCTAAGTGCCAATGATTTGATCAACAATTAGAGAAACTGTGAAAAACAGAAGTAAGGAAAGGCCTCAAGCTACAGATGGTACCAAACTACATCACTTTAAAGAAGATTCAAAAAAAGATGCATCCACCACTTACTGACAATTCTTTGTCAGCATCTTTCACACCAGCCCTGAAAAGTCACAGCTGTGTCAAAGATTTCTGCAGCAGCCTTAGCCTCACCCTCCTTTCACTGAAGGACACTTTCAAAAAATGAAAGGTTTGTAATGTCTTGCACATAGACAGATCCTGGCACCAAGGACCACTGAAAGGACCACACTTATGAGCAGTACAGAAGGTTACAGAGATAAGGATATGTTAGCAAGGTGACTAACTTTTTGCCTCCAAGAATGTAGCTATCTGACCAAGGATGGATTTAATCAACTATTCAGAATACACAGACGCCACTGCTACATGAACAGGATGTTTCTTAATCTTTCCAGGAGTTCAGATCTGTCCCTTCACCAGTTTAACACTTCCTAATAACTTAGAGAGGCTGTAGTGTTACTGTTTTCTCAGTGATGCATTCCATAGTACATCTACTGTGCTATTAATACATCTGTTAATCATCTGCAAACAGTAAAGTCATAGTTATCTAGTTTATTATTAGACCAGAGAAATAATAAGACACTCTGGAGAATCATGGAAGTTTAGGTTTATTTTCTATACTATGCACACAAAACACTTGAACAGAAAGTGAGGAAAGTCTGAAGATAGAACTCTTGTGCCTTGTGCTTTGCTATTAGAAATGATGATTAATGACTTCTAGGAGCTTCTTTTTTTGAAAGTCTCTAAAAATCACTTGTCTTCAAATTGTGTAATTTTTGCCAAATTATCATTTTCTGGTAGAAAATGTGTGTTTTGGAAAAGGTTTCTGTCCATCTTTATTTAACTGTGCATTCTGTTTGAGAGGCTGCACACGGAATTAATTTAACTAGTTCACACCGTTAATCAGATACTCTGAAATGAACATCACTGAGCCTATTTCCCTTCCAAGTACTGTGTGGTGTAAAAATCCCCAAAGATTTAACTAATCAGTTCTGATTAGAACTGCTGCAGCTCTGGCTGTAGCTGAGATGGCAGCACCACAGTATCATCACTTCTTTGCCTTTGGGGTGGCACTCAGTGCTTCTGCATGGGCTTTACTCTATCAGCTCAGTCACAATCAGCTCAGCTCTTTCCCACTTGACCATTTCCTTTAGCAACAGGTCTATAGCACCAAAATACGGCATTGCTGCAATATGACGGGAATCCCTTTGTCCCTTCCGATAATAACAGCAGAAGTTTTTATTTCAATGTTCTTTTGATACTTGTGGCAGTTTGTATCTGAGCAGATGTGAGCCTTATCTATAAATGCAACATTCCTGTACATTTCTGGGGTTTTGGAATACTCAAGAATGAGGCAGGGTAGTTTATTCTGCTGCAGTAAAAGAAGTCTTTGTTTTATTCCCCGGCCCTGCGGTGCTGCTGGTGCTGCCATGACCCTCATCAAACAGCAGGGCTTCATCTTACAAAGCCATTAAAACCATCACAAAGCAATATTCTCATGTGTCAAAATAAACAGCATTCACTTACTCTAGATACATTTCCATGAACTTTAACTTCCAGACCATGTTTTCCTCTATCTCTCCAGTGAATCCTACACTATTTTTGCCATCCATCAGAATAATTTCAAGATACTTCATCCTTCTTCTTACTTGCTTTCCTCATTATTCTTATTCTTGTGGATGCACTTTCTGCATTTTCTAAACGTGCCTCAAACTTTTCAGAAGGTCAATATGACCCATTAATGTGCACTTGCAGTCCAGAACTAGATGATATTTAAAGTCTATTCCAACCTGAACCATGCTGTGACTCTATGATGAATTTCTGACAAAGAGTTGCTAAAGGGGTTCTGGAGACTAATGCAGGTTATAAAGCAGGAAAGAATATCAGCAGCAATTAGGCTCTGATTGTTTTACACACCTGTGTTCTTGTGCACCCTCTGTCCATGAACCATGCTGTGTTAGAGGAATCACTCTGTGCCATGGCACGGGCAGCACAACTCAGCATCCCTCCTTGCAGCCCTTTGCCATCATCCCACTCACCAAGGGCCATTTTTTAATGCATCTGAGACCAGCTTTGTTTCTGGTCACAGCACACAGTGCAGAGACAGATATAATGACCTGAACTGCCTGGCTGAATTACAGGAAGGAGAAACAATTTATTTCCTGCTGATCAGTGACTAAATGGAAAACAGCCAGAGATATTGCCCTTTTTCCATTTCCAGAGGGAGAGGCTTTCGTGTCAGATTGGGAGTGGGGGCAGATACAAAAAGTCCTTGCTACCACTGTAGGCTATGGCCTGGATGTACTGCCTGAATATCCATTAAGTGAATGCTATGTTTAACTTTAAGGTCTTCCTTATTTTGTCTTCCCCACTAAGTCTTCAAATGAAGAAATCATGAATAAATGTGTCCTGATGTCAGTAATTTGTCTGCATGGATCTGAATCAAATGTCTTGTTGGACTAGCAGTGGGAGGAGGAAGCTGAACCATAGTGAGAAGCAGTGAAGCTACTGCATAAAAATCCAAGTGATGTAATCTGCTTTTCAGTAACAGAAAAAAAATGGTTCCTTCCCTAGTACTACACAGCAGTGTAATTCTCCAGTACAATGTTAGTCTCTCAAAATCACAATTGTGAATTACCACAGAGAGCAGGCCACAGATTTGAATGATTGAAGGTCACCTAAGCCTATCAAAACACTGCAGGAGATGACTGGCTGCTAGAAACATCAGAGATGCCAGATCCTCTACCCTCAGTATCTGCACACTCCAGTGCGAAGAACATGTAAGCCTTCACTTTCAGATGATGTGATAGCTTGTCCTTAATCAAAAATCCCCGTTATCTATGTATCAGTGCTAAACAACCATTCTCTGGTGGCAATATCTTCACTCATTAACACCAGGGGAACAACTAGTATAGGGAACAACCTAGTAATAATTAGGAGTGCAGTAGCGATGTATAATTTAAGCACAGGAATACATAAAGCACATAGATTTGTGCTTTAAAGATCTTTTAAATAAAAGGTGGAAAATGACAATGGAAAAATGAGTTAAAAAACAAAGTAGTCATACTATAGCTTGATGATTTGAGATTAAATTATTGACAGATCTTGTCAGATCTCCTGATACAACTCTTCTTCTGTGTAAGATCAACATTGGTAGGACCCAGCTATTTTATAGGTCAGGCATTCAAATGAGTTAACAATTTTAGCTTGTTTTTGAATTGACAAGTTCCAAAGGATTACTATCATGCTAACAACGCCTCACTGTAAGCCTTCCTTCAGCACTGTTGCATGGGCAGCACTTCTAAAAAATTAGGAGATATTGGATAAATTAAAAGGATCAAGTCAATCAGTGGTTGGTCTGTACTTCTCACTTGAAGATGCACATTGTGGCTTTGTCAGGCCATCTAGGAAAGTAACCAGTGTATAACAGGTAGCTAAAATGAAGTATCTCAATCCACATTTAGCCATCAAAGTAAGACCAGTTTCTCTGACTGCGCTGAACAATTCATGACAAACTGCAAAATCAGACTGAAATCAGATGAATTTAGAAGATGAAATTCTTTATTGCATCTATTTATCTTGTTTTGATATACCCAGGGAAAATCCTGAACTCGCTTGGTAAAAAATAACTACTCTACACACCAATCACATGTGAGCAATTTAGACAGTGGGTCTAATATCTTACTAATTTAATTTTTTTCTCCATTTCAGACCAAAGTGAAGTGTTATTTTAGTACTCAGGACAAATGTGAAGTGCTCTTGTGAGATACAGTTCTGAAAATCAGAACAGCACATTAACAGCTGTAAATGTCTTTTCTATATCATTAGCAACATGTTGCAATCAAACTGCAAGAATGATGTACCAGACTAATTATATTAAATGCGTTTCCAGATCTATTCTCCATGACTTGTAGCATTTCTATTGTGTTTAGCTAGCTGGATTCAAATACTAGTAAATTAGATGAAGATTATGAAAAAGCTCCTCCTCAGGTGCTGTGCTGGGTACCTATTTCAGATGAAAGCATGCTATCTTTCAATACTG
Source organism: Parus major (assembly GCF_001522545.3). Lineage (NCBI taxonomy): Eukaryota > Metazoa > Chordata > Aves > Passeriformes > Paridae > Parus > Parus major. The sequence continues at coordinate 10,093,625 of NC_031799.1, forward strand.
TGAGCTGTTTGGGTTACCTATTCATCATTTGGTCTCAATTTGCATGGCTATATTGTTCATTCTGTGATCCTGACTTCAAATTAACCCGTTTGCCAGGAGATGTGAAGCAGCAGTCACCATGTGCAACACTGACAGCACCTTGGAGGGAATTTCTCACAAGTGCTTTGGGTCCACGGAACTGTTAATGCTGAAGTGTATCTGGGCTCTACAAACTCCAATTAGACTAGCTTCCCTTTCACCTCTGATCTCTCATTTTGGATTAAGTCTTGCTATCTGTAAAATAGGTATAAATCTGAACTGCCACAGGCAAGTTTTCAATACAGAAAGCATATACAAATTGAAACTATTCATAGTAATCCCAGTCCAGTGGGGCTGGAAATCAGAAAATTAATGTTTCAGAAGGACAGTCTTTCTGAATTTAGTAATTGGACTCTTCTACATGAAGTTTAAAAGCACTGCTATAGTATACAACATCTACTGTATGTTTCAATATGATAAAATATGAGTCATTCTGGCTTGAACCATTCAAAGCCATCATAATTCAAAGGCCCATGCTGGCTCTCAACAAAGTTAGGCAGGATCTCTTCACTGTGAGCTTGAGCAGGGTCTTGGTAACTCCCTTTCATTAACGCAAGTCTTGCAAGGAAAGCTAAAACTCACCTGTTATTACTGGTCTATGAGGCACTGTCATTCTAATGAAATAAAAAGCTTAAAAAGGATGTACCAATCACCTATTAAAAATGTAAAGTTTTCACCACTGGAAGTCTTTAAGAAAATAATGCAAAAAATGTCAAAAAAGGAATACAATTTGTAAAGGGATGAAACAGACAACTTCTTGAAGTGCCTTCTGGTTGCATTTTAATATGATTAAGTGGCTTGGGGCATACAACCCCCATACTGGATAACCTAATATAGTTTCCGCAAGTCACCAAGTCCTGCTTTTGTTTCCAAAGATGCTAAAAGCAAAAAAGTTATCAGGTTTCAAGGAGGAACAGGACACAAACCTTCAATTTGAAGAGATAAATCACAGATGCAAAGATATCCTCTGTAAGAAAAATACTCGTTTTATCTATAAGAAATTGACTAAAAGCAATGCTAAGGCCGTGGAAGTTACAGAATTTACAGAACATTCCTTCAAATGCCCTACAGACACACACATGATCCTAGAAATCTGCTGCCAATACACAGAATATGCAGAGACCATTATTTTTCAATACACAACATTATTGAGCCATATACTCTGTGTTTACCCATTAGCTCACTGTACAACATTATTCAATTCAATGTTGTAGACTAAAATAATTTTTACTACCCTCAGCTGCAAAGTCTGATCCTATTAAAAGACAGCTCAGAGCAGCTACATGTGTATGGTTAAACTTCATTTTCATAAAAAGCCCACAGACAGTGGTGACACCATTACAACTTTAAAGCTACAATACTTTGTGAATACCTCTCATCAGAAACAGATCTTCTTGAACTGATGTTTTAAAATAATGGGAAAACCCAGAGGATTTAAAAGGCACCAAAAGTAATCAGCAGTCAGTCCAATAGACCCATTAAAAAGTGTGGAAATTACTCTGATGTCCACTTGGAAAGCTTTTGCTATAAACATGCTATAAAAATCCAATAAGGTGGAGTACTTGGTCTTGATCCTACAAAAAAAAAAATGTTAAGCATTTTCCCATAACTTTTTAAAATTAAATTGTAGAGAAAGAAACATGCAAACATACCCAATACCTTACACATGCCATTAATACAGATATCTCGGCTGTGTCTTCCTTCAAAGCAAGGAGTACCATCAGTGACTGCATCAAGCATCTTCTCTGAAAAATGGCCATCTACTGGGCGACAGTGGAGCTCACAGGGGTTTGCTGAAAGGAAAACAAGCACCCTCAGACCATATGTCAGCAGGACAGTGAAGTCCTGCACAGGGTCTTTGCAGAACCATTTGCTCAGTTTCCCTGCCATTTGTGAGAACTGGCAGAATTAGAAGAATTTAGCAGATCCAGGGTGACACAGGCCTGATAAACAGCACTTGTGGATTTGTGGGAAGCAGCTGGAGGCTGGTGCCCTCACACCTGCGTGCTCTCCATCGCTGCTGGTACATCAGCAGCCCCTGCAGACTGAGGCTGCATCAAACCCATTGATGTGATGGAGAAAGGGATGAGAAACCAGCAAATCCAGTTGTCATTACTGAAGGAGTGGGATTGCCAAGGACACTGACAAGAAAGTTTTCCACCAGCTGGTGACTGACTAATTTCAGAGGTAATTCAAACTTTTCATCACTGCCATGTGCCTCTCTAGGAGAGCAGTCAGCTGCTTGCTTCTGATCTTCTGCATTGTTAACCATTTTCAACTACCTGTTGGCACTGCCACAGGCAAGGTTTCAATACAGAAAGCATATACAAATTGAATTCTTTTTTTTCCTGATTGACAACTTATGAAATAGGGATAATATTGCAACTCTCACAGACTCAGGCTATTTTCAGATACATGTCCCACAGAAGCAACAGGGAAAAGTTGTACCAAGAGCAACTTGAGAGCAACAGAGAGTGGCCTCTGAAACAAGATTTTCTGTAATGGATCAGGGCCTTAATCTATTCCATCTATGGAGTAAGAAGAGCCAAAGGGCACAAGTTTGATAAATAAATTGTGTGCATGGATGATGAGTTAGAGCTCAAATTAGGCTCAAAGCAGAGATAGACATAATCCCTGCCTTTGTAACACCCTCTGAAAACTCTCCAGTGGAACTAGAACTATCTGACTGAATTAAAAATCATCCACTATCATATTAATGAAGGACATCAACAGATGATTTGTCTTCAGGTTTTGGTCTATTCAAAGACCTCATACTCACCCAGCACTAAAGTGATTTGTTCATACTCAGCAACCTGAAGTGCTTTACTGAGAAAAGCAGTGGGCCTTAAACCCACCACTCAATGGTGACTTCAAGGCACCATTTTTGAATCCTTTTAAAACTATCTCCCTTTGTGCTGCAGAGGTGCTGATGCTAAGTGAGTTTTATTCTGTGCCTGACAGAGCTGACAGAAGCTGCTCCCTTGGTCTCAGAGGGATGCAGTGCAACTATGTCTTCCACATCCTGGTTGATGAATTTATTTTTATCTTTTCCTCCTTCGTTGGCTTTGTTTGTGTCATAGAAAGAACTGTGTTTAAATAAATAAACTAATTAATTTCAAACAAAAGGATTTATCCTTTTGAAGGAGGAAAGTTTTCTCTCATTACTCTGGTTTGTACAGCACCAACATACACAGAACACCACACAGTACACAAAGGTGACTACAGCTCCTCCCCTCAAAGTTCCCACAGCTTAAAAACTGAATCCTCCACAGCCTGAGCTTTGGTACTGTGAATGTCATTAATGTAAACAGAAACACTGCAGAATTGGGAACAAAAACAAATTTTTAAAAAAAACAAAACAGCAGTAAAGGAAATTCAAAACCTTAATGAAGGCTTTTTTTTCCCCCTCTTGTCAGTAGAGAAAAAATGGCATCTTAAGTCTGTCACCAATGTTGTGCTTCTTGCTTCTCAAAGGAAAACACCTTCATAAAGTGCAGTGGTTATGAGACCCAGAGCACATGCATGGGCCCTGGTTATACAACTGGTGGAATTCCAGCTGATGTGAATTGTGCTCAAGAATATCAGTAGAGATGGAGCTAAAAAATATTTTCAGGCAAGAACATAAAGTTTTTAATCATCACCAATCCTCAGCCCCTCTGTGAAATCTGCCAGCCATAACACCCATCAGTTGTTTTGATAAGAGCTATCACAGTAAGTACACAAGTGATTTTATTTCTGTCTGCAGAATTCTTTTTCTGGCCATGTAATTAAATTTATTACTTTAGTGTTCTAAATTTTGCTTCACCTTGCCTGCTTTCCCAACATAGCATTTTGCTATACAAAGCCCAATATGACAAGGAGAATCCTACAATTCCAGGTACTCTGTTACATGCTCAGAATTGCCCTGATAGACACAGATTTTATGGAAAGCCATTTCAGCTTTGCATTGTTTCTAATGAAATATGTAGAACAGAATTTAGATATCTGTACCTCCTTCTAGTTGTATGTTGACAAAACAAGCAATTTCATTTCAGAAATCACTGAAAAAGAAGAAGCAGACAGTGCTGACATACTCCTGGCCAACCTATGATGCTGTAAATCTCAGAATCAGTTTGTCAAGAAAAATAATTCCCTAAGTCAAAAGAAAAAAAACACAAACAAACCATGTAAACTTTCATATATGCAAATACTTTCTATGTATGAAATCTTTTCTGTTTTTCCTGATTGTGTTAACTGATCTAAAATTAGACCCTACCCACAGATTTTTACTGCTTTTCTTTCTATATGTTTTCTATGAAGCCCTTCTGGAAATTACAGGGTATTTATTTTTCCACCCATAGCTCAATTCTATCTGAGATTTATTTGATTTTTCATCTGAAGAAAGGCTGGTTAGGTTAGGCCACCACTGAGGAAATTATACTACCACTGTATTTGGCATTCACTATCTAAAATTATTAATTTATTTATCTATCATTATTATTTATTATGGTTGAGCTCAGGGCCCTTGGCTCTGTGTTTCTAGGACTGTAAATAAACTGTGTCAGAATCAGCCAATGACCTCCAAAAGTCTAATATTTTAAACACAGACCAGATACTAAACTCACACACAAGGAAAACAAATACATTTCCTGAAATTGTGGAAGACTTGTACTGAGTTCAGCCTTTTTTCTTATTTCAGACCCAAAAATCTAAAAAATATGTAACTCAGATGAATAGGAACACTTGGATTGTTCAGAAGGAGCTCATTAAAACATCTAGTTCACTTTCAGTTACTTCAGCAAATTTGATTAAATCATGATGCAATTTTAACAATGAGGCTGTCATGTTTGTAACTTTTAGGCCAAAATATACAAAAATTCCTGCCATCCAGCATGTGCATGAAATACTAGGCCCAATCTGTGAGCACTCAGTAATGACCATGTGTCTCTACTAGATCTACACATGCTGAACACCCCTTAAATGTTCCATTGAGTAGCTGACATTTAACTCACTCCTTGTTTTCCCTTCTGGAGCAAAACTTGCTTTTCTCAATCTTTGTTTTTCGAATCACAGAATTATAGAATGTTTTGGACTGAAAGAAATCTAAAGGATCATCCAACCCCCCTGCCATGGGCAGTGACGTCTTCCATTAGACCACAGTGCCCAAAGCCCTGTCCAACCTGGTCTTGAAAACTTCCAGGGATGGGGCACCCACCACTTCTCTGGGCAATGTGTTCCAGTGCCTCACCACCCTCACAGTAATGATTTTTTTCCGTATATCTAATCTAAGCCTGCCTTCTGACAATTTAAAGCCATTCTGTATGTCTTATCTCTACCAGCCCTTGTAAAAAGTCCCTCTCAGTGACTTTCTGACTTCCATGTTGCTCTCCTGTAAACCTTCTTCAGTCTGGCTGCATCCTTCCTGACAGTGCCTTGCTCCCAGCTGGACATAACATTTTTGCTGAAGTGCCACCAACACTCAGCAGCCCAGAAAAATTACAACCTGCTTTTTTATGCAGTGTCCACATCTTACACCTGCTGCTGATTTGACCAGAGACATGATCAATCCCCTAATACACAGAGGAAACATAGATGTAATGGAATCCCAAGCCACAGAGCTCCCTGAAAGGGCACAGTGACTTAACTGTAATCAGAATGGGACAGAAGAAGTAAATCAGCAAAGCCGAGTGAAAATCCTGAAATCTGGGCATATGATATTTTTCTCCTCTGTATATTAAGAAAAAGTTCAGATTCACCAAGTGTAAACAGAACAACATGAAGATAAGTAGAAAGGAACATATTTCCTTCCCAATTTAAATTTGTTTACCTCACAGTTGATTCCCATGAGTTCACATGCAGGAGGGATCCAGCTTACCCTGACTAAGAAGGACGTGATTAAGGTGTCTGTCAGAAGAAGATAAGGCTTCAATATCTTTCCTAACTTCACAAGGAAGAAAAGAGGTGGGCCTCTTCTCTTCAACCCCTCATATCTGTAAGAACTCAGAATTGGCTGAGGAAATCCCAAACAAAGAAAATTAGAAAAGACAATTACCAAACAGGCAAAATAGGAAAAAAAGCTGAGGTGAAGCTACTCATCACTTTAACCATGCCTGGAGCTCCAAAATGAAGTTTAATTTTTAAACAGGGGCAGAAGAAACATTATTTCATCCTGTTAGCTCAGCCCCTGTGACTGTACCAGAACATATCTTATTTGGTACACAGAAATATTTTGAAAGAAATATGAAGTTTCAAACATTTTTAACACAACCCCTATCTGACTGTACACTAAGTGATCTTGGCACTGATACAGAAAATAAAGGTAATTATATGAGTTAATGTAGGACTTATAGATGAAAGTTAAGCCCTGAGAAGCTATCAGTCTTACAGAAATGGAATTTATCAAATGGTATGAAATAAATAAACATGGGGTCAGTCTGATGGAAAGAGAAGTGGATACATACTGAAGTCTGACAAAAGTGCCAAAATAGGGGCCTGGGTCATGAGAAAAATTCAGAAAATATCCTGCTGAGGCTGCTGGATAGTTTATCACCCTTGAACTTGGAGGTCTCCATCATTTTAAGGTTCCCAGGGGTATTCTGATGCTTCAGCTTGAGACCTTTCTGAGGTCCAGAGCAATTCTTTAACAGGACCATGTATTTTCCCCAACAGGCATAAAGCCACGTGAACCAGAAAATTCTCAATTGAAACCTCAAACATAGGTAGGCTAGGAAACAGCAAGATGTGACTTACTGCTTTTCTGTGAGACTGGTTGCTAAAGCTGGTTGTTTTATTAAATCATAAGTTATTTAAAAATGCCTTTCATCTCTTGTGAAGTTAAAATTTACACAACAGAAAAGACTCTAGGTACATTGCTTTATGCAAGCTACAAAATTAAACCCAGGAAGGGCATTGTGACCATTCGGATATTCTACACTTTTTTTCCAGTTGTATGAAAGAACAGAGAATGTTTAAAATGTCACAGAATGACTGGCTCACAAATCCATTTCCTCAGCTAGACACTTCCACATAAAAGCTGTATGTGCATTCAGGGTTTCTATGGTTTTTTTCCCTTTTATATCCCAAGTGCAGCATGAGAGGACCCAAAATGCCTGATACCAAAACAAGAGCTGTACTGGGTTTGTGTGGCCAGGCTTTGGCAGCAGGGGCACTACAGGGGTAGCTCTGTGAGAGGCTGCCTGAAGTTTCCTCCAGTACTGACACAGCCCAGACCAGACAGATCCAAGAAGGACCTGCTGCCACCAAGAGAGTGGCAAAGACCAAACCACCAGTGACGCCTGTAGGATAATGTTTTTAAGAAAGGGAAAAATCCTGCACAACTCAGCTGGAAGAGAGGAGTGAGAATGTGTGAGAGAAGCAGCTCTGCAGACACAAGGTCAGTGAAGGAGCAGGGGCAGGAGCTGCTCCAGGTACCAGAGCACAGATTCCCCTGCAGCCTGAGGTGCAGCCCATGGGGAGGCAGCTGTGCCCAGCAGTCCCTGGAGATCCAGGGGGGAGCAGAGATCCACCTGCAGCCCCGGAAGAACCCACACCAGAGCAGGGGGATGCCCAAAGGAGGCTGTGATCCCATGGGAAGCACATCCTGGAGCAGGCTCCTGGCAGGACCCATGGACCAGGGATCCATGCTGGAGCAGCCTGTTTCTTGAAGGATTGCAGCCTGTGGAAAGGATCCATGCTGGAGCAGCTCAGGAAGAACTGCATGGAAGGACTTGCATTGGAAAGGGTCAAGGAATATTGTCTCCCATGACTACTCTACTCTGATTTAATTTCTAATAAATTGGAAATTTCTCCAAGTCCAGTCTGTCTTGCCCACAATGATTAACAGCGAGTGATCTCTCCCTGCCCTTACCTCGACTCTCAAGCCTTTTATTACATTCTCTCTCCCTTACCCAGCTGAGGAAGGGAGCAGCAGGGTGGCTTTGGATCCAGGCAGGATTAACTACAAATGCCAAAGCCACCCTGGCAGCAAGACAATGTAGTAACAGAATGATGTGAAAAATCCTTGAAACTGGGTTGCACAAGTTAAGAGAACAAGTAAGGGAAGTGACAAAGGTTGGTGTACATATAGAGGACATTGTGTGTAAGTCTCCAGAGTACTGAAACATCAGGTCATTTTTGTGGGGGGTTTACAAGACACTGTTGGTTTGTTTTTGTTTAAAGTCTTGGTTTGTTTGGACACACACATACAAGGAAGGCTCAAACTGCTGTGCCTCTCAGAGTCAGCACTGTTTCATGACCTTATTTGCAGTTATTTTACCCAGGACATCCTTAGCCACTGATAGAAGGTGAAAAAATATTTGAAACTGAGATGGGAAGAAAACTCTCAGATGTATTTTAGGTAATGCTGGCTGGACAAAACTGGAAGCAGTGTGCCCATGAGAGCCTTCCACCCTCAGTCATACAATGATGTCAGATGAAGAATCAGCATAGGATTTGGCCAGCTCTCTGCTTATTTGAGTGTTACCAGGAGAGCCTGCCTATCTGAGGAAGTCAATTTTACTTAAAGTTATGAGTTTAGCAGCAAGAAAACACTTTAAAGCTAGTATATAAATATAGTGGAATGTAAGAACAAAAGTGAAAACATTAAGGGCCTCCAAGGAAATGGGGAAGACATGGATATCTATGCTGAAATTCTGGCTGCTGAGAAAATGAGTGAAAACAGTCAAAAAGATTTCAAGCAACAGAAAAGAAATCTCCTTGATATTTGAAGGATTTTGCAAATAATTTTCTATATGAAGTATTTCAGTCTCAGCAGCACGGTGTTTTAAATAGAACTGGTTTGTGTGTACAGTTCCCAACAGTTCTATTTGAAGTACGGCATGGGCAGAGCACAGCCCGGCCTTCCAGCCTGCAGTAAGCACTTGACTCATGATCCTCAATGTCCTTTAAAGACAGACCTTCTGTAACAAATGCACATGCAGAACTACCAGTTCTATTGCATTGTCACAGAGAGAACATGAACAGAATGAATGCTGTACCCTGCAGTAGTACGCCCTGAGTAACAAAGGTCTGGAATCTCCATTTCAATGACAGGTGACAGCAGAAAATGTTTTATGAGTTTGGTTTAGGCCTAAACATTAAGCTGTTAGCATTTATCATGGCTTTACTGGGATTTCTTCCAGAAAAATCTCTATCAACCATATTTTCTTTCATCAGAAATTTTCCTTTTAGTCTGCCTGCTCTAGTTTCATCTTCAATGGTGTATTTGTTAGATGAAATGGAAACAGTAGCTGAAATTTAGGAAATCAATTCAGAACTGCCAATAACTGAAAAAGCAATTAACATGCTGAAAAATACTACTAGCAAATGAAACTGGAAGTTTAATCCTGATCTTCCCTATCCTGTCTAATTTTTTCATTAAAAAATACATTGCTAGCAAGTTTGCTGCTGCTATGGAACTGTGGAGACCAGACGATCCACCTGAAGGTTGTGCTGCCATTCAATGGGACTTTGACAGGGGGGAGAGTTGAGCAGGGAGAAACTTAATGGGGTCCAAAAAGGGCCCTGCTGGGGAGGAATAACCCCAAGCACCAGCACAGATGGGTCTGACCTGCTGGAGTCAGCTCTGCTGAGGACTAGGGAGTTTTGGTGGGTGATAGGTTGTCCATGAGCCAGCAGTGTTCCCTGGCAGCCAGAAGGGCCAACGGGCTCCTGAGGTGCATTGGGAAGATTTGGCAGTTCTGGGTTCCTCAGGACAAGAAAAGCAAGGAGCTACTGGAGAAGGTCCAGTAGAGGTCACAAAGATGATTAAAGGCCTCTCTGTTGTCAGGAGGGACTGTGGGGGCTGGGCCTGCTCCATCTGGAGAGGAGCAGATCGAGAATGGGTCTTACCAATGCATATAAATACCTCAAAGTCAGTGCCAAGGGGATGGTGCCAGACTCCCTTCAGTGGTGACCAGTGACAGGACAAGGAGTAGTGGCCATAAACTAAAACACAGGAAATGCTACCTCAACATGTGGAAGAACTTTTCTACATAGAGAGGGTGGGAGGGCACTGTAACAGCTGCCCAAGGAGTTGGTGGAGTTTGCCTCTCTGGAGACATTCAAACCCATCTGGATGTGTTCCTGTGTCCCTGGATCCAGGTGACCCTGCCTTGTCCAGGGTGTTGGACTGGATGATCTCCAGAGATTCCTTCCAACCCTAACTATTGTGTGATTCTATTGGATAATCTACACCCTACATTTATGCACAACCCAAGAATCAAACTACACACTACTAATGATTTTCCTTGTATTTAATAACTAGCTGTTCCAGAGCAAGTCACAAAGCAGAGCCTTTGATTCCGCCTCTACAATACAGGGCAACACGATACTGAACCAGTTCAGATATTATTTCTTCACTGTAATGCCAAGAACACCTACCATGCAGATCTTGGTTTGGAAGTAGTATTTCTTCCAAAAAGATGTGCAAGGAAGCACATTTGTCCAGTGGAAGAGCTCTGCTCACTGTGTGCAGTGATACCTCCTGGCTCTATGCCACACTACCCTACTTCTTGTTCTGTGGCTGACATAGGAAAAGATGGTTTAGATTATTCTAAGCTAGTAGTACAGACATGACTTCAACAGCTTTTCTTAGTGCAATATCTTTTCAGGAACTGAACTAGTTACAGTCACATCCATTATCACAGCAGGTGAAAAAATGCCTAGGTGTAGAGAAGACACTGCCTTTTTGTGCACACAAAAGGCACATCAGCATATGGGAGCACACCAGATTTTTCTCTCTAATTCATTATAAAACAGTTTGGTGACTTCTCACCCTCACAGAAGTTTCTCATAGGAGTGTAACTTTAACTTTTTATACAAGATATTAAGAAAATTTGTAGCTTCATACCTGTGTTATAAACGGGAACCCAGTGGTAGAATTCGTTCTGGTAGGGAACTGTATCAAATTCACTGCACTGCATCTGACGGAAGGTTGGCAAGTCCTTGTGGCAGGGGCTGATGTTACACATGCGATAGCGTTTCCTTTCTCCGGTGCAGTAGTCTCCTCCAAACTGGGGTCTAGAAAAGGAACATTGAGACTGGGACATGAGACGGTGGGTAGAAAAGATAGTTACAAACTAACAACGTATTTCAGGTCCCAGTAGCACAACAAGGTGACTGAATCCTTGACAGGGTGGAGATACTGTTCATATCACATGTTTGAGTACTCAAACATGTCAGTACAAAGCACAGAAATCTAGACAACTCCTCTATCCCATAAAAGTGCTTGGCATTACCTGGCTGGCTGAGCTGAGCTCACAAACAACTAACCTATCAAATGGACTTCTTTAAATCCCATACTTGCAGTGCATTTGACAGTCCTCTCTAAAAAGACAAATGATTCCTGCTGTTAGTGATTTGTGAAAATGAGATGTGGACTCTTCATGAACTCTAGATATGTAATAGGGAATTCTGCCTTTTATGTTCTGTACCTGAAAATTCATGTGTCTGAAGCTCAAACAAAGCTGATGACTAGAACAAAACATGAAAGGTGAGTCCTCAGGATCAGATTGCCAGAAACTAATCTTACCTGGTGTTTAAGGACATTTCTTTACTCGTTGCAGTATTAATAAAGCAATATTTACACTATTTCTGCAAAGCCTAAATGTTAAATATGTTTGGTTTTTTTTATTGATTTTGTGTGAAAATAGGCTCTGTGGAGAGCAAGAAACACAGAACAAGATGACTGCTGTAAAAGATAAGCCAGCTGAATTTCACACAGGTATATCTAACTGGGAAGAGAGGTGTCAGTATCTGTGACATGTATTGATGTGGCTTGACCTGCTGGTAACAGTCTGATATAAAAGAGTTTCCAATGTTCTAAGAACCTCAAAAATCTTAAACAGAAGGTAGGGAAAGAGTGCACTCAACTTACTCTGGATTATCACATGGCCGCTCTGCGCTTTGAACTCCTGCCCCACATGTCCTTGTGCAATGGGACCAGGACGACCAAAGGCCCCACTCGCCATGGATTGCTTCGGGAGTCTTCCCTACTGTAATGCACTCACCAGAGAAGCACCACTGAGGAGAGAAGAGAAAGCACAAAGAGATTCAGATCATTCTCACAGGGAAATATTTCTGTGAACTACTTGTTATTTCAGATTACGAGGGTTGAACACTTAAGTGGAAATGTAAATGGAGATGTCACAGGATGACCCTCCTTCACATTCAACAATGGCAGAGCTACTCATAGCTCCTATCTGCACTTTGGCAGGCAGCACAGCTTGCAAACAGAGTGGCTCACAGTCACCTTGTTTTCTCCACACCGAGTGCCATCTGCAGCTGCATCCAGTTTGGAGCGGCAGGAGCCTTTCACTGAGCACCAGAGTGTCTGGCAAAGGTTCTGAAAAAGAAAGAAAACTTCAGCAGTCTGAGGCAGGGCTGAACTCCCATGGCAAAGATTTTCAAAAGCTTCCCACAGTTTTGTACAGCCACTTAAAACACCTTGTAAGGGCTGTATTTCCAGAGGGATCAGGGTTTTTCATAAGATAGGAACCACCAAGGGTCCAAATTCAGGTACTCATCATTACTGTGCAAAAAGGGACTATTGGAAAAATAAAAAATGGTAAATACTATCAAGTGAATTCCTTGTACTGTGTGACTTCAAATATTCTCCAGTTTGGCTGCTCAGCTCCCAGATAAATACAAGAAAAATGGCATAACAAACTTTGGTCAATACTTTTTGCAGATAAGGTGAACAGAAAATTGAACAACTTTCATTTGAAGAGTACTAACCAATACAGTCTCCAATTTTGCATTCCTGTCTGCCTGAAAACATACAGTGAACTCAAAGAAGGCTATGGAAACCAGGCAAATACAAACAACATTGTGTCTCCAACAGTATTAATGGAGGCCCCAAAACTAGATGAGGAAAAAGTGATCAGATCTCTTAAAACATTAGCTTGGCAGATGGCAAGGAAATGATCTGAAAAAAAAAAAAAGCAGTCAGCTAGTTGGCTGAAAAAAAAGCATAGTGGGCTGGGAAGAGTGAAGGCTCTGGTTAGCAAATGTTTGCATATTAAGCAACTCAGAAACTGGTGCCAGTTTAATGCAGTAGGTTGCCAATAAAACACAGCATTCCAGCTGCTGCTCCATGTGCAGTGGCTAAACTCCACAGAAAAGACACAAACTCCTGAGAGGCAACAAAGAAAGCAGGGCAAGAAACATTCCGGCTACCTTTTACCAAATCCACTTCACTCATTCAGAATTATTTTCTAGAAAGGGAGGACAGAGCTGGAGGCCACCTCTACCTCTTCACTTCCCATGCATACCAGCTTTTCTTTGGCATACAGGAACCCTGCATGCTGGGAACTCCTGACTGATCAGGGCTTTGCACAAAACACCACTCCCAAGGTGGGGAAAGCAGGGCTCTCAGAGGGACTGGACACTGCCAATGGGAACAGCAGAAGCAAAAGCCCAAGTCTTGACTCAGGCTGTTTGGATGCCATAGTTCAGCTCTGGAAAAGGGAACAGAGCTGGCAGCATCAGCCTGTGAAGAAGAGACAGCTCCAAGTGTCATCAGAGAAAGGAGTTGATAAGAAGAATCCCACTAGCAGCTCCCACTGGGATTCTGAGAGTAAGCCACATCCCAGATTTGGAAGCCAACACATAAACTGCAACACTTCCAAAAACACAGCCCCAGTGAGCAAGCAGCAATGTTCATCCAAGTAGGAAATGCAGAGTTTGGCTGCTCATTTCTGACCTGCTTCTGTTTAAAATGGCTAAGCTTTTTGTGCTAATGGGCACAAGCTTTGAGAGAGTTCCCTTTTAGTTACTTTCTCCATTGTGTGTTTAGCTTTGTTTATCAACAAGAGCACCAGAAAAAAGGTGATGGCGGGAAACACCTCAAAGCAGTCCAGCACTCCAGCTGGAATACAATGTCTGGACCTCTGCATCTTGGTTCACTGCTTCTGGGCAATGTACACTAGACAAACATCGTTCTGCAGATCTCTGTTTATAGTGCAAGGGTAGCATTCCTTATGAAGGCCTTGTGAAGCCATCATTGACAGGTTCTTAAGGGAGAGCTACCCAAGTGCTCTAGCTGATTAATTTTCTCTCTTTATGAAAGTCATCCTTTATTTTTACTCTTGTACATAGAATATATTTTGTGGTTTTAGTCTATAAAGTGTACTCTTGCGCCATACCTCAGATGTCAGAGAAACCGGCACAGAAAACAAACACAGCTTTTCATTGGCAGTTCATTTTTTTTTAATTAGGTGCACCCGTAGATTTCAAAGTCAAGGATTCACAGAGGGAATTCCTTGGCTTTGCAAGGATTTTTCCATATTGATCTCCATGTCCCAGAACTGTTTTCCCTCTCTAGGAATACTGAAACAACAGCAGTATGCGAGGATGCAGTATGTACTGCATGCCCTTGGAGGTAAAGTGCAGAAATTCTTGACTCTGCTATGGACTTGCTGCAAAGGAAATGGGTTTTCTTTTCATCAGCAGTATGATATACACTTTCCACCCAACAGATGAGAATAGGGTCTGTGCCTTGAAGAAAGTTGAATCCACAAAAACTCAGTTTCATTGAAGCCAGTGGAAAGGGAGTAAGATGAGTGCTCTGATCTCCTACAGGCTGTTCTGTAGGAAGCTATGGGTCTAACTATGACTTGGAAAACTCCTCCATCTAATACATATTTTGCTTTTCTTTACCTTATTAGAGGGAAAATATTTATATACTTCACAGGACACTTGCTGCCTAAGTGCTTCATGGAATTTGCTATTTGAACTATAATTATCCATTTTTGCTAAGTGTAATCACTGAACCCCAGGGTATCTTCAGCTAAATGCAGATTGTTCTCTCAAAAAGGATCTGTGGATCAAATTCAGTCAGACATTAAAATGTACAAAACAAAAGCAGCTTGTCAGTGTGCAAGGTTAAGTAAACGGAGGAAAGACAAAAAAGAGTCAGACCTCTTAGACAAAATGACAAAAAGACTGAAGATTCAACATTCCAGGTTGACTCTGCTGTTCACAATTCCATCTCCTGCCTGTGCAACTACCAACAAAATACAGGCCTTTCAGTAAAATGCAAAATGAGACGATACCAATTAATTTTCTGACATATGTCTAGCTGTGAAATTGGTTAATCAGGAGATGCAAATGTAAAGGCCTATTAGGTTAAAACTCAAGGAGAGACAGACTGAGCCAATACTGGGAAATTACATCCTAATTTTCTATCTGTACCAACAGACAAATTACAGTAACTAAGGAAACTGTATCAGCAGGTAATGAAAGCAATCTTTCAATACCTTCTTCAGATTCAGCAGTTGTAGTTCAGCGCTGGTAATCATATTATCTATTAAGGTTGAGAAGATTAATGAGAAATAATTTATCTAAGAGAAGGGTAGATGGAGATACACACAATTATCTGAATGGAATAAACAGTCAACATCAGAGTGCCCAGTCCACAGCTGTGTTCATACCAGCACTGCCAGTAGCCAAAACACATCTGTGTTTGACAGGGCCAGTGGGCTGGGTGCTGTCTCCAGTATCTACTGAACACTGCTGCTCAAAAGATAGGATTGATCACTTAGCTGGGTTAGCACTTGGAAGCACTGTTTCTGAGCTGTTCTATGTATAAAAATGCTGTACAGACCCAAAGAGCTCAGAACATTCTAGGTACCAGTAAAATACCATACCAAATGTACTTTAGCTAACACGACCTGTTACTCTGCAGGGCTCCATGATCTTGTGAGGGTTGTTGTGACTACACTGCTCCCTTGCATCTCCCCACAATACTGTTTTGCTGTGCTGTGAGACAGACACAGGGTACTCTATGAATTATCCCCTTCTGCATAAATATCTAATGTTCCACGCAAAAACATTGGGTTTTCAAAATAATTACTTTCCATAGGGACTGAAATATTATTTTGTTTGTTAGATCATAAAGAGTGGGAAAAATCAGGATGTATGGGAAGAGAACACAACCCTAATTTCTTCAGCAAACTTCCTGGAACTGAAGATTAGTTCCCAGAATGATTTGAACAATTGAAAGCATAAGGCTGAAGAATATTTTAACATTTGACTTATGTTGCATTAATCGTTTACCTAAGAATTAGTATTTTAAGTTTTAAACCAAAATGACTCCATTGCTGAAGGACAGGCACCTAATCATAGATATAGTTAAGATCCAGCAAAGATCTTGTGAAATACAAGGTAAACAGTGTAACCAACTTGCTTCCAGAATATGCAGAATTAAGTGTGTTAGGCACTGCACATCTAGCCTATGAGACTCTAAACCTGCACTTGTAAATGAGGTGCACTGAATACATTTCCATGCTGCTCAAGAACTTGGAATTCTTACTAGGAGAATAAAGAAAAACATTCAGCACTTACATCCACATCTTCACAGAATGTAGCATTGGAACCATACTGAAGCTGGCATTGGTGGTGCACATCATAAATCACACCAGGAGCAATGACTGGGGACTTCAGAACTTCTTTTTGAGGGATGTCATCCAGACAGAATCCCCAGCCGCGACTAAAAGACAAAAATTTCTGTATTTAAGAAAACTCCCTACCACCACAGGTTTTTTTTTACATTTCTATACAGATTTTAGTATCTGTTTCTTAATCATAATTTTGATTATAGCCCATGTAAATAATACTTCTAGATTCCAGCCAAATTATGCTGAAATGCTACAAACAAAGTAGTTTCTCTGTCAAGCAAGAGACAGCTTTAAAATGGCAAAACACAGCTTGTCAAAGCAAAAGTATCATGAGCTCAGTATGGTTTGCAGAGTGGCTTCAAGAGGCCCCAAAGTCTCTGATTACTGCTCCTAAAATGAATGGAACAGGTTTGAACTATAGTCACTGAAGCCAAACACATGGCACTGTGGCCAAAGGCAAAGTCTATGAAGTTCTATCAGTGACCTTGATGGAAAGACTTCTTTCCTCCTGGAAACTACAAAAAGCTGCAGATTGCACCAAAGCCAAGCCAATATGACAAGACTTGAGTTCACTTCCAGACTACAAAACTATACAGAGCTTTTCCCAAATAAGTAAGCAACAGGACAGTGGTATGTCCCCCGCCCCGGAAATTAACTCAAGCACAGTAAAACCCCCTGCAATTATCAGAACTATAATAGAAGATGTACTTTAAACTCCAGCACAGTTGTGCTCAATTTAGGCAAATGCTACAAGCTGATCACTCACTCGAGGAACCGTGTGATGTACTCCTTGCTGCACTGTGACCAGGTGAGTGGAGTGGGATCATACTGCAACTGTTGGGACATAATATATGGGCGCTTTCCAGCAGGCTCACAGTCGTTCTCCTTTCCATCATGCTGGATTCCAAAACTGGATATAAAAAACAACATCTAAAATTTCCAGCTGGTTCTCTGTACCACAACACCTATCTACAGGTTCCACTCTGCTTAAAGACACTTACATTGCATCCTCCCCTGCATAGCTGTTATATTTTTGCTAAAAGAAAATGCACACATAGAACATATGACCCCAAATCTATGAAAAATATACAACCCCACAGGATTTCAAACATGTCTGTTATGCATAGCAATATTGCCCTGCACAAAATAAAGAACAGACTGTCATAGACTATATTTGTGTACTTTTAAGGAAGTCCAAACACTAGTGCATAGTTGGGGCAGAAGTCACAGTTTAAACCTAAAAGTTATGTTACAGCTGTTACATCTGAGACTGCTTCCCAACTCTTAAAACCAAACTTAACGCCACTTTAACTAAAATGAGGCTTTGTTACATTCTGTCTTAGACTCTCTTATAATTATGTCTCTACTGCTTTTTTATTTATAGAACTTTTGATAGACTGCACCAGAGATATGGTTTACAAAATTACTGAATGTTCAGTGAATGTGCCTCCAACCTCTATTTTTTCATCGTATTTAATTTTATCAATTTATGCAAACAGATCTCTATAGCAGGTTCTCTCCAGCATCCCTGACTTGCTGAGAAATTTTTTTATTCAACAGCTTGCAGAAGTCATAAACACAAAAGTTTGGATGGGATTCAACTGAATAAATTCACATGCCTCTTCATCACCTCAGTGTAAGGATTATCTGAAATAATAACATACAAAGTTACTGATATATGAAGATGTTGACACCTACATTGTTAACATCTGAAGATGTTAAGATGTAAGTCCTAAGAGCAGTGAGAGCTTACTCAGGTCATGATTCAGTCACGAATCAGATAACGTGTGTTCAAATTAATTAAGACTATGTTTCTCAAAAATGTAATCATATCATGACTCAAAAGTTCTAAAAGTGGAGCTAATTTCAGTCAGAATCAATTCCAGTAATGAGTCAGAAGCATAAATGCAAGGGTCTCCGCTTTCTGACAGGCTCTTTCCCACAAAGAGAATTTGTTGAATCCTAAGGCTGCAAACATCTGGAGGGACAGTGCAGGGAAGAGCTGACTTTTGGCATTCATCTAAGGCATAGGAGCATGTCTGTCTTCTTATTTTTTGTTTATCTGTTCTTACAAACTTATCTATACCTGAACTTCTCAATGTGTGTACACTAACCTGGCTTGAGGTTAACAGGGTGACAACAAACCCTAGAGTATACAACATTCCTTATGGAGACAGTCCTTAAGGAAAGGCCCTGCACCACTCCTGCAAGGGCAAGTACAGCAGTTCTGAGCCTCACAGCACCCAAAGGTCCCAGAGTCACCAGCCAGCCAGGCTAGACGAGGAGAAGGTCACACATGGATCAATCTATGGGGAAGAAGTCTCTTCAGATCATTAGTGTGAATGAAAGCAGCTCCCTGCCAGCAACAGGCTATGGGGACCAAAATACTTAAAGCCACAGCACCCAGATCCAATCATAGTGATTTCAGCATTTACTTATATACCTATACTTCCTTTCTGGAAATGGAGAGGTTGAATAAAGAGTGGCCAATTAATGGGCAACAGGCTTATTGCCATCATCATCATCATCATCATCATCATCATCATCATCATCATCATTATATCCTATCAGGAAATAGAGACTCCATCCTGATTGGTAGCTGGGTGCACAGTGAAATTAATGTGATTAATTAATGACATAAAACAATGAACATGTGCCTTAGGCAAGCAACACAGTCCAGTTGAAAATTGCAGGCATTACAGTCAAACCGGAGTATCCATGAGATAATGCTCTGCCCTGAGGAGAAGCGATGTGCCAAAACAGTTTCAAAAACCATTTTTTTAAATCAAGTTAATAAACCATCTAACCAACCAAAACACTTCCAAAAATCTAAAGTTCTGACAAATTTCATTCAAACAAAAATACCAAATTATTAAAAAAATAACAAAAAATTAACCATGTCTAAAACTAAATATCCAGGAACTTTATTTACCTTGACTTAAGGGTACCCACAATAGCAGTATTATACAGAAAATACCACTTACTAAGAATGCTCTAAAAAGATTTTACTGGTTCATATAAATAAATAAATACATACATACATACATACATACATACAATCTATTATAAGATTAATTTATGTTTTTCTCTATGAGTTTCACTGTGTGAGTTAAAAATGTTTTCTAGCTAATCTGCACTACTGAAATGCCAAGACATAATGAGACAGGTTTGTTTTCTGTAAATGTTCTGTAAATCTCCAGGATTGACCTGGAGTTTATCTAAAGTAATTGCACAGAAATGTAGCGCATGTTAGGAAAAATTAGCACGATTGTGTGATGCTTCTTTGTAGCTTAATTTTTCCATCCTGACATACTGAATAGTTGTATGTAAAACACAGGTCAAAGGCTTAGGAATTTATTTCTTATTTCTTTGCTTTGAATTAAGTTTTGATTTTAATAGCAGAAACATTAACTCACTTTTGGTTTTGTTTCTGTCTCACAATTTGAGTATTAACATGCAAGTAACAAATCAGAGTCAGACAAGTTCCCCCCTCCCCTCTACCTGTGTCCAAGTTCATGAGCAATAGTGAAAGCCAAGGGGAGGCCAGAGTCCTCGTTGATGTTGCAGCTCCTGTGAGGCTGACACATGCCTGACAGGTGAGACAGGCCCAAGGTTTCACAGGGACGGTTCATGCCAGCACAAATGTCCTTTCTGGAATCACAAAAGAGATGTGCCATTTAAAGCCCTTAAAACCAACTGCAGAGTGCCACTGACACTGGTTAGCAAGCTTCCATCTTAAAATGTGCTCATTTGCATTTTAAATAAATCATAGGGGTAAGTCTTTTACAAACATGTACAGAACAACATGCACTACTATCATTATACTGCCATAATTTGTAGCCAGTATATATGTGGCTGTAGTGCCTAGATATATACACTTATTGCCAACTCACACAAGTCAAAGTTTTAGAACCTCCACATCTGACAGCATTTTAAAGCATGGTTTATCAAAGTCACCATAGCTCAGCTTCATTCAAGTGAACTGAGTGCTTTATATTTGACAAGTTAAATCTCACATCATTGTCAGACTTCACATTCTTACTTTAACATTTTTGACTGAGAAAACCTTGAGAAGGTGGGGAATGGTCAAAGGTTGCACTCAATAATCTTGGAGGTCTTTTCCAACCTAATGACTCTGTGACTCTTTTTTTGCTGAGCCCCTTGAGGGGTGTTTTAGGTTGGTTTTTATTTTTGCCTGACAGACTTCAGCCGAGGACTGGGTTTTTTAGATCATAGACCCAATATTTTCTGCCACCTGTGTGAAGACTGAATCAATTTTTACAGACCTGCAGAAGTCCCATTTCATGCCATGACATAAATTCCCTCCATAGCCTCAGACAACCTCACTTTCAACTTTTCCGTTCCTCCCTTGCTTGGATGTTAAAAATATTTTGTGTCTCCTTACATAAGGAGATATTTTAAAATCGTATGTTTTAAAGCTTAAAAATGAATGGCACCATGTTTGCACAATGCTCTTCCTTTCTGAGCTGCCCCTGCACATTTCTTCAGGAGCTGTTCATCTACATGCTACCTTGTTTTGGTGTATTGTCTCAAAGAAGAATAGAGCAATCACCCAGCACAAAATGAGACAGGATCAAGTGGGAAAAATGACCTGAGCTGCAGAAATTGCTCATCTCTCGGGACCCAAAAATCTCTATTTTGTGACTAAGATGCATCTCTAACCCCTGTGCACACATAGTGTCATAAATACTTTGACCATGTTTCTGAACTGTGTGCAGGATGAATTAAGCGATGGCATGAGCCTATAAAGGAAATATCATCACCAAAGAAATGCAACTGAACAACAGTCAGTCACTGCTGTCATACCTGGTAAGAAGGACAGCCACATCATGGTGTGTGGGGTTGACATCACTCTTGGGATTGACACTCTTCTGCCACTTGCAGAAGCTGGCTAATGTCTTATCAGCATGGTGCACTATCTTCAAGCCTTGCTAATGGGAAATGAAGGAATATATTACTGTAAAGACCACACTGCATTGCAGTAACACTTCACTGAAGTCAGTTGTGAAAATGGGTAATCTAAATGTAATCGATTATGCTTTTGCCTAAAGCTAAAGCCACCATTAGGAGCAATGACACCTATTTATCTAACATTGAATATTAAGTTAAAATGCTGACATTTCTGTAATTGGTCCAGCTAAAGGAAAAATTACAAAATGCAGAACTATACATACATTTTGATAAATGAGCTTCATAAGACCCAACACTAAACTGAAACTTTAAAACATTTTATATTCTCTTGAAATCAAATTTTCTGCTGAAGAGAAGGTGAAGATTACTTATTCTGGGACTTTGTGATCAAATTTGTTTTCCAATGTTATGTGAACACTGTCATACTCAGACAACAATTATGCTTCTAACCGAGTATTTATTTCACAATATTTTTCAATTCCAAAGAGAAACAATGCAGTCATAAATGTTTCTTCCTCAACTTATTATTATATGGTTTACATGCAAATTACTGAAAAACTTAAATAAAAAGTATGCAAAATAAATTCATCCAAAATTGAATTTTCTAATTTCTGGTCTTGGACACTCACTTTATCTTGCCTCAGTTTGCTTCATTTTTAACAAGCATCGAAGTATGGGATTAACTGTTACCAGACAGTAATTTCTGGGGAACTTAAAAACAAATTTCGAAAGGTATTTAACACTGTTACTTCCAACATTGCTACTCCTCCACTGAACAGGAATCCATGTTTTTTATCCAAACAGCCACAGAAGTTTAGCAAATACAGTTAACTGGAGGTCACACTGGATCTCAGGTACTAATTGTCCTGCTTAGGTGCAAGCTCAAGCTTTTGTCCCACTTATACTTACACTGAGAGCTATTTGGGCAGACTCTATCCCAACAAATATTTCTGAAGACATAGCCTTGAGGTTTGGTGTAGTGCCTTCAATAGCACTGGAACCATCTGGCTTGTGGTTATGAATTTTAAGCCACTGAGAAAATCCCTTTAAAGTGTTTCTGGTCAGAGCTAGCTATATCATGCACAGCATTTAAAAAATAACCATAAAATCATGACAATCAGCGTGTATTTAAGCACACAGTAACATATTTGTGAAACAGAGACATTGGAAACTACCACTATACAGCTAATTACAGCAATTAACATTTACTTTGTCCTCATTTTTCTTTGTTTCAGAAGAGATTTTAAAATAAAAATATGTGTTTGAACTGCACATTAAGTGATTTACCTCTTCAGAGAACTGCAAACAGCATAGTGCTACAGCTCATAATACATGTCAGACAATATTAGAAAATTAAATCCTGAATGTTGATGTGTAGTTTCTGTTTCTCATCTAGTCTTCTTTGGCATCCCATGTTCTTCTGACACGGGGGGAGATTCCATTTCCCCATTCTTAACCTGCCTGTTTTAATTACATTTTCCTATGTAATTTTATGCAGAAATACTTGAAGTCATCAGCTAAAATACTTTGCTATCTGGGGCAGCATTTAGTCTAAAACTAGACATGTTAAAGGTTAATAACAGAGTAAGTTTAAAACATGATTCTAAGCAAATAAGATTACAGCTCAATGCATTGAACCCAAAAGATTTGTGATATTTGGAGGTCAATAAAAACCTTACCTCCACCTCCTCAAAGAGGATGAGCCGGACCAGCACAATGTGAATTGCATTGCCAATGCTTGGATCATGGAACAGCCCTGTCACCTATGCCAGAACCAGGAGACGTGAGATTAACTGATTCCTCTATAGCAGAACACAATTTCAAAGAGAAAATACATTTACTTCTAGCACAATGTTGATCTGAGTTTTGTTGTGATTATTTTAAATTCTTGAATCATTGAAGGTTTACTGAAATGCAATAAATATTACAGCTACCTAACACTGCCAAATGAATGATGATACAGCACTTGGCAAAAGTTACTAAGCTAAAGAGAAAAAGCCCAAACGTGAAGAGAAAAGCCAAAAATGTTACATTATTTGCCTTTAAAATTTTCTGAGTTCATAAAAACACTAGCAGAAAAGAACACAACATCTACAGTCATACAGCACTGATGGAGAGGTCCACTCAGGGTGCAAATAAACCAGCATATCAAATCATCCTGTTTTAAATGAACAGGATTCTGTTGCAAAAAAGCAAAATTTAGTTAGTACTAAGCAAAGAGAAATTAGTTGAATGATGGCTACTCTTGTGTTTTCAGAGTACAGGAGAGGATGATAAGAACAAAAGCAAAGATAATGACTCCATTCAAAAAAGACTCCACATAAAAAGAACAAGAACTGAACTCTGCAAATATGTGACCCAGTTGTTATAAACATCATCACAATGCTGAATTAGACAGGAGGAAAAGGAATCAGAGCAGAAGATAATCACAACCTATCTATACATATCTATATATGTGACCTATGCCATCTATCACAGGAAATATAAATGAACAAAATGGATTGCCTTCAGGTCAAAACTGTAATGGAGAAGACCACTAAAGGAGAAAATACCAAAATGAAGTAGATATTGTGTTTACAGAGGTCTGATTTGGGTATGGATCTTTTTCCAGGTACTCTACTGAAAATTGAAACATTTTAAGTAACCATAATATCTAAGGTCAGACTGCAGAGAAAATGTCGAGTCTTGTTTGTTCCTGAACCTGATAACGACTGGGTTTTATTCCAAGCATTTTCCCCTGTGTGGATAAAACCTCACGTGCTTGAACAACCTTTGTACCTGTTTACTCAGGCCCATTGCCTCAGCAGGAAGTCAGACTGCTTGGGGCACAGCTGGGAATGCACTGTAGAGACAGACCAGTCACCATGGATAGAATTACACCCTGATTACTTCCACATACATTGTATATTTTCATGATAACCATGCAGAACACATCCTCAATATACTCTCAAGCTCAGTATCTACCATGACACACATAATATTGATAACAGGTATCAATAACAGAAGACATATCTATGGGCAGATGCTATGGCTTTTCCCAGAACAGCTTATATTTTGAAACTTGCCAGAAGTTCAATTTTTCTTTATCCCAGTGTGAACTTTGCACTCCAAGAATACTTACCTGGAAAAACAGTTGTATTGCCTTCAACTGGGACAGTTGACTTGATTCATAATAACTCATACATTGCTGTTTGGATTTGTGACCAAAACAGTAACAAGCTGTTAGTTGTTTTTTTAGCTTTTGCAAAGGTACTACGATTTCCAGAAGGCTCCTGTGTGCCTTTCTCATCCACAAATGTGTGAAAGAATTCATATGCATAAAACCTGTAGAATTTCTCTCTGCCATAGCCAAAAATCTGAAATCACCACTGAGCAAAAGGTTGCAAGGGAGACAGAGAATTTCAGTGGAAAAAAAACTAGTGCTAGAATTTATAGCTATGGGACTTCTCTCACATAAATCCAGAGAAAAATTGTGCCTATATAAAATACGAGGTAAAAAATACTTAAAAATGCAGAGTTTCAGTTCATATATATTAATGATACTACATTTTTCTCCATGAGCAATGCTGCAGACCTGTCAGAAGAACAGCAGCATAATCAAATTCAGACTTACTTCATTCATCTATCTAAAAAACCTGAAATATTGTACATACCATATTCATTATTGTGAGGATATATGACTCCACATGGTCACTTCCATGATATTCAACCATTTTACTGTCTGCAACCACAAGCGTCTCCACCCATCGCTCCTTGCTGACAGAGCGCCGAGAAACCCTTCTGGCAGCTGCATGGTTTTGTTCCCATCTCTCCCTCCGATGCTGCTGCTGTTTGAAAAAGCTCTGGGTGTCTGGAAGAGTAAAAAGAAATGCTGTCTTGAACACATTTTCAGGCTTGAACTGTATGGCTGTAACATTTACAAGGACGATATTAGCTGGAAGTGACTCTTCTGGCTGCCACCCAGCAGACCCACTGCAGGGGTAACTCCAAAGTGACACCAGATTGCTAAGGGCCCTGTCCAGTGAAGTTCTGAATTTCCTGAGATGGATTAAACACGCATCAAAAAGTCACCCCACTCAAACACAAGGGATTACATTGTGAGACAGAACCAAGCTTAAAAAAATTGAATTGGGGATGCCCTTTTCAAGGAGTTTCTCTCCTGTTGTTTGGCTCTAACCTCCCTAATGACACCAGATGATAGTTTAAGGGACATGCTTTCTTCACAGGCAGCTCATTTTCTCATCAAGACGGCACATTTAGTCCAGTGGTGTGGCTCATCCAAGAATGCCTTGTTCTGTGCATGGAGAATATCCCTGACAAATGGGGACACTTGACCAGCAGGTGTCATCTAAATACCAGCAGGGCAGCCATCCTGCCTGATGACAGGACAGACACTGCTTCTACTGTAATTTTGGGATCTGTAGCTTTTTAGGAAGAAGTCTTTGCTCTGCAGGGCTGCTAGCAACCTTGTACTGTGTTCAGTGGGGCTAATGCATCTCCACTCACTCTAGCTTTGAATGCCAGCTGTACATGTTACCAGGGAAATACCAGAGACTTAAATAATGCAGGGCCTGAAAAGCAGATGAGATGCCAGTTTGACAGCAACTGATGGCATTTTTCCAAACCATAACCTGAGAAATGCTTCTAGAGTGGTGGCATTTCTCAAGTCCTACCAAGGCTCAGGAGCACTCATTTCTGTTTCATGTATTGCAGTAGTCCCTTGTCTTCTCACTCATGAAAGAGGATGTCCTAATTCCAGATGGGACACATCTGTAGGCCAGAAAGACACTCCAAGTGCTTGCAGCCTTTCCAGCATCACCTCCATGGCTGTGTGGCAGGGGACAGGTATCCAGCATTACCTCCACATCCTGCAGTACCCAGGGCTGAGGAGCAGTTACCCAGACACTCTGCCCTTGAAGAATGGACAACCTGGCAGCTGGGTCCCAAGCCTTGTGTTCACACCAGCTACACCTTTGTCATGAATGAGCTGTTTGCCCTTTAGACCCAAGGGCAGACAGAATAATCATGGTATCTTGTGTACCTAACAAAATGTGGCACCACCACCGGATGTGTGTATCTCTTGGTGTAAAAGATGGTAAGTATCTTGGTTCATATATTCAGGTTTTCAGAAGTGCGTTCTCTGACGTCAGCCTGAAAGATGCCTCAATCCTGGTAACACATAATGTGTACAATTGAAATATGCCACATTAATAAACAGAATAGGACCAGCCACATTTAGAACTGAGCCACCACGCACAAGTGTGCTATACACAACAGCAATGAGCTATCACTGCTATCACCTGTACCCTAACCCTGCTAACCCACACAGCAGCACCACTCCAGCTGTCTCCCTCAATCTTTGTTCAGTTCCAGCAACTCAACGAGGGGCTATTTATGAGCTGGTATTCATTAACCTCCCTTGCACATTTCCACGGTTTTCAGCATTCTTATTTCTATGAAGCACAGTTCTCATTATCTAAATTTTTAAGGGTTTTGTGCTGAGAAAAACCTTTCCCACAGCTATCTGAACAAAAAACTCCATTCAGACTGCTGGTTAAGTGCTTTGTTTATGGCCAAATAAAACCTCAGGCCAGCTGTCAGGTTTTCTGTTTACAGCTAGCAAAAAGTATTGCTAGTTGTCTGGGCAGCTGATAGCACTGGAGGTAAAAATGTTTAAAGTCATAGAGACTGCAGTGGTGAACAACCCTCAGGGAAAAGTCTGGAGTTCTGGTTAAGCATGAGGCTCTGTAATGTATGAAAATCTGAGAAAAGGTGAAAATGAAGGCAAGATAGCCAAAGGATTCTGCAGAAAAACTCTCCTTAGTGATGGACAACTTCCTGTACAGGGTACATCACCTGGACAGGTAACATCTAAGGACTGGATCCCCACTGTGTGAAGTCTCCTGACAGCTTCTTTAGTTAGACAAAACAGAGATGGATAACTTCTTGGAGCCACATAATACAGGCTAAATACAGGCTAAAATACAGGCAGCCACAAAGTACAGTTCTGCTTTTATGTCTCTCCAAATTTCAACTGTCTCTTTTAACCATCTAACTGTGAAGTTACATAACCTTACCTTGCTTTTACCTTCAGTGAGTAAAACGCTACTAGTGATTTCAGATTTACTGATAAACACAAGCACCCTGTCGTCCAGGCATGATTTGACTTGACTTGATTGGGAGCCTACCAGTTCAGGATTATCCAAGAAGTGAGGAATGACTTGAGACTAGGAACACAGGCTGAGCAAAGCCTCTCTTCCATCATAACTGCTGAGCACAGCTCATTCCACAAGGAACTGAAGAGAGAAAGGGGTAGTCCTACTCTGAGGGCTTCCATGCATTTCTGAAGAAGAGGGATAACACAGATAGGAATAATGCTGGAGTCCTTAGGAACAAAAAAGGAATGTAGTGCTGAGAGAGTAGCCAGGACAGTCTAAGACTAAATGAATAGTGCCCATCTCAAATACTGTCAAGTCCACAGATGGAACTTGCCGTAAGACAAATCACCACAGTGAGAACTTGAGCTAAGCACAGAAGGGAGGAATTTGCAACAGGAAGGTGCTGTTCCAGGCCTGGCAGCAGGATCTGGTTAGCACATCCTGGTTAACACATACGGACAAAAACTTCTCCTGTGGCAAATGGTGGAAAAGGAAGCACCTGCTCATCCATGTATCACCCCAAGTTATGGGAACACCATCTGTGACCATTTCGTGGCTCCTTGGAACTTGAGCTGTATGGAAGTGGTTCTCCAGGACACCACGTGAATAAGGAGCAATGGGATGGTCCATAGGTTGATGCATAGGTATTGACTGTCTTCTGCTTGATCTCAACCTCCTCCATCCTCCCCCTTCTACTTCTATTTCTCTACCTCACATTCATTGTTAAATAAAATCTGTACTGTTAACTTCAGCATATGGTCTTGTCTGCACCTTAATTTGGGCAGAGGCATCTCTCACAAATCAGATCTTAACATATGCCCAGCACTGTTTTGCCTGCTTATGCTCCCCCATGCAGAATCACAAATTTAAGTGGATTTAAGGGCCTCTACCAGGTCCCCAAGACCCAACCTGTGCACCACAGGAACTCCTCAATGGCTCACCATTTCCCTTCAAGTTAATAAAGAAGAATCAGCCATTTGCATCTCTCTGTGCTTGCAAATGATCGGTACAGAGCCAGCTGGGACCAGCTGCTCCTGCCTCCTCTCCAGCAGGGATAGGAAGGAAGTCAGAGGCAAACACACACAGGCAGCACAGCACAGCTGGGAGATGCTACCACTGCTGTGGTTACCCAGACTGCTGAGTGGTCCCAGAAGGTGCAGCCTCCCTCCACACCGAGACTCTGCTCCAGCTCATAGCTTCACCCTCACAAAAGCTGAATCTCAACAGTTTGGTTAGAAACTGTGTGTGAAAGACACAGCTAATGAACTAAAGATATTTCACATCATCCCACTACTGAGCTGCTCCTTGTCCTGATCTTACAGCATTCTTCTGCACCTCCTTCCCTAACTGCACCTCTTCCCTCCCCAAAACATCAAACTCCCCTCACTGAATACTCGGCAAGGTTCCAGCTCAGCTGTGACCCCCAGGAGCCCAGACATCTGAGCCCCTCACACCATTTTCAGGCCAACTCTCTCTCTCAGATGTCAGCACTCTCTGCCCTGACACCTCCACTGTGCTCAGACTCATTCTGGGTCAAAGACAGCTCAGAAAGTGCTGTTCAGCTCATCCCCCAGGAAACTCCAAACAGCTCTAAGAGTCAAAAACAGCAAGCAGACAGCTGTGCCTGTCAGACCTGCTGTGACAGTGTGAACGTTCATGGCAGAGGCACAGCCCAGCCATTCCTCCCAGCAGTCAGGATCTGGCCACTCTGAGTGAGAGACAGAAAATTTAATGTATGCTAAAGAGTGCTGTGTGCTACTTGGCAGCCATGCCAAAGAATACTGGAGTATTTCACTGATTAGCACAAATATGATCTCATTGTGTGGGAATAGTGGTGAACATGAATATCCACAGTGTTTCACAATGAGAACAAATGCCAGCTCAGCATTTACCTTACATATTAAAAGTTACATGGTGAACCAGAATGTATATTGTAGAGAATACCAGAGGCAACTTTTAAATAAAATTCCTCAGGCAAAGTTATTAAAGATGATCTCTTTATGTTCACCATATAAACTGTCCAGTTTTGCAGCTATTCTGTATGTTTACCATGTCAGGTTTCTGCTACACATTCTGGCATTGGATTGGTATTTTCTGGGTATTTTATCATTCAGTTATTCAAATATGCTCACATTTATAAGAAATAATAGTTTCTAGTTCAGCCTTCAAAAAGTACTGCTTTGATGATATTTCAAACAATCTCTTTCCAGATGTCAACAGACAGGTTACTGAATATGCATATGCAAAGGAATTAGGAAGCCTAGTTGAAACTATCCCTACTGTTATCCCCTTATGTTTTTGGCACTTGCACCACAAAAACATTGGGTAGATTTCAAGAAGACAGACTTATCTACTCTAACCCCCTCAGATGTGAAAGTAATTCAAGAATTCAGATTAAAACACATGGATTTGAGAGAGTTCTCCAGTTATAACATGGTAGTCCAGTTATGAAGCCCTAAATAGAAACAGATCATTTCAAGTCTAAGCATAAAGCAGATAAAATTGATTTGTTCTTTAAAAAATGGTTACAGATGGAAGCTTGTCTTTGTACCTTTGCAGAACTGACTGGTTAAGAAATAATCTGACCTCAGTTCCTAAATATTTCAATAAAAATGTGTGAGGATGCATTTTCTTATACAAATTAACAAAGCATCCTTTAAAATGTATATGGGGTTATTTCACTGAGCACTGGCAATGAGAATTTCCTGGGCTTACAATCAATAGTTTAAAAATTGTCAGCTGCCTTGAAATTCTGACTTATAACACGAAAGGGCAGGAGAATGTTAAAAAAATCATCTAGATTAAACTTTCCCCTTTTTTCAATGTCTTAGCTAAAGTCCATTAACATAGAAAACAGAACCCTGCTTTTTCCAGAACTTACCAGAACTTACCTCTATGTCAGCTGCAGAAACACGAATGGTACATCAAAGAAAATATATCATACAATTCATCAGCAAAACACATAGAGGGACAAGAAGGTGGAAGAAATGTATTCTAAAGCCAAATATAAAGCATTTACACTACTCCCCATAACTTTTAAACAAAACTTTTTCAATCATCCAAGTAGCTGAACAGAAGGTCCATTAGGGTCCCTGTACAAATTGCCAGATTTTATTTTAGTGCTGCATTTCAACATTTTATTTAGCTTATGGGTATAAACACGTTCCTTTTCACATTTGTTTTCTCAAAATTTTTTTTTCAGTTAATGGGTAGCATGCACTAAAAGGACTTGAGAGTGATTTTAAAAGCTAGGAAGCAAGACAGTAATCAGTGCTTTACAAATGCTGTGAAACTTGTGGGAAAAACAGGTGTCCTTGGATTTTAGTGAAGCGAAGATGAGATTTGGTGCTTACATTAGCTTTTTTATGTGTTACTGACATTCTCAGGATTTCTCCAACAATCCCATTCCACAAACTGCACCTGCCTATTAATTCACAAAAGCTAAGTTTATACAGGACAAACTAGAATGTGTTGTAGCACAGTGGACATGGTGCAGGAGACAGAAATTGAAACACAACAGAATTTTGGTCACAATGCCAGTTCCATGTGAGAACCAAGGAAAAATAGCCTTTTCTGAGACTCCCATATTGCCAGAGCTATCTTAGCTGTCTCCCTACAGCCTTCAACCACAGCAACTTTTGCACCCCCACTGCAACCCTCTCTACAGGCAGGATGCTCAGCTCTCCCCTCTCTTTTCTTCATGCCAAGCAGCAAGACAGTAGCTAACTGCAAGCTCAGAAAGTTCTGCAGATCTAGAAGAAACAGCAACCTCCATGCTGAGGAGGGCATATAAAACATACTGGACCAAATAGTGTGATTAGACAGCAAATAAAGCTGCAATTCAATGCAAAGGGTAATCCAGCACTGTCAGGCAAACACATTTTATCTGACAGCTATGTCTGCGTCACCCTGCCCAGTCTGTCACTGTCACTGTCTGCTTTCACCTCAGGATTTAGAAACAGGGCAGTACCAAAGCAATTTCTGTAGCAAGACCCAAGCCTATAAGAAAAGCAACTCTTACCGTTTCACCCACTACCACTGAGTTTTGCTACGTAAAAACCTCAAAAATTACAAATCAGTCTGAAGATGCCTACTGACAGTAATATTCAGAAATTGTTTACCTGAACTAACAAAGCAAACAAATAAGTAATGCCATTTATTTTATAACAGAACTAATTAGCTGTTCTAATGGACTGCAAAAGCCCCTAGGTTTGATTTGTAACATTACATGTACAGGACTTTTATTTCAACTGCTTTTTTTCCCTTGCTTTTTTCTGAAATTATGAAGAAAACAGCACTTTTTCCAGACATCACTCAAAGCTATCATGATTTATTTTCATTATGAAAGGACTGTGAGGAGCAAGATGAGCATGAGCCATTTTGTGTAAACAAGGGTGAAGGCTGGAGAGAAAGGCTGGATCCTTGCCATCAGCCAGCCTTAGAAACACCCAAAATAAATACACATTTCCATAAAATACTGTAGGCTGTTCAGTCCTCTTGGTACTGTCACGTGAGATGAAATTTAAAAGGAAGATGGAGAAAGGGATAGCACTGACTGGCAGGTGTCAACTTAGTGAAATTCTGTGCTCCATTTTCTCCGTTTCTCAATCCTTTTGCACCTATCTGAAGATCTCCATGCTCAAGGTATGCTGCAGACACAGAGGCCACGTTCTCAAGAAAGCACCTCATCAAGAAACATTCCCTGCACTGAAGTTCATTACTCATGAAAAACAGCAACTGTAATTCCTGAAACTTGACATCTCACTCTTAAATGTTCAAACCACAGCTCAAGAAGTATAAAGTACCCCAACTAAATTAATGTATAATGTCTATGATGTGAAAGAGAAACAGTTCTAGAAAGACCAACAGAATAGTTAAATAATGGCTTTTAGTTAGTTTGGTTTTGGTTTAGATTACTAAGGAAAATAAGAGAAAGGCAGTCTGGAATTAATCTTGAACCAAAATGCTGTTCCTTCAAGGTTTCATATGATATCATTAACACTGCATATGCTATAACCTTCTTATCTCTGGACTTACACAACAGAGTTTATTTGGCTTCTCTCTGGACCAGCTGTTGTTTTTTCCATTCCATTTCTCCACTGTATTTAAAACACCACTCACACTAGTATGCCCAAAAAAAGAAAGCACATACTAGCATTTTGAGGGGCCTCCTTGTCCCTGGCTGAGGCCAAACAACCTGCATATCAGATGATGTTACTAAGCAATAGAGCCTTCAACGACTCAGGCTCAGCCTCAACCCTGCTGTGCTTCTGCCACAAAGATTAGCACTTAAAGCACAGCTCTTACAGATGAGAACTACCCCCCTGAAGAAGGGAAGGGGTTGGTCAGTCACCAGAATGAATTATGCTAATATGACATCTTGAAAATTTTAGACACATCCTTAGAAGCAAGTCCTGATAACAACATTTTCCAGCTTCACAACATTTTGAGAGATGACTGTTGAGGCTCTCCTGCTCTAACTTGGCACACAAGATTTCATTCCCCTGACTGAGCCACTGAAGAGGTCCCCATACACAGACAACAGATACTGAAGCAGCAGAGCAGGGGCTTGGTGCTGCAGCTGGGGAGAGTTGATAGAGGCATCTGTACACTCCTGGAAAGAACAAGGGGAGGAACAGCATAAATCACATCATCTCAGGGGAGGCAGCCAACAGCACCTCTGAGGTGAGAGGTTAATAACTCCTGCATGAACTATCCTGCTGGGACAACATCAGCTTCAGGTGAGCCGTGTCACACTCAGCAATTTGTGAATACCACTACAGGGCTAAGGGATATTTCCAGTTTTAGCCAGAGCTTTGAGGGCGATTATTTTCTTTTGATTCCAGTGTCCTATTAGACAGTGATTGCCAGAGGCACTATAACCTGTTGGATATTATAAGCTCATTAATTTATTAGCATTTCTGTCAGGCATGGACTGGAGGTTCACCAGTAACACCAGGTTTAATTAACTGAACTCCCTGTGGTCACTACCCACAGAAAACAATGCCAGAATCCTTCAGAGACAAGAGCAATTGAGGCTTTCACACTAAAATGCCAAGAAGTTTGAAAGTGTTTGCTGAGAACTGGGTTTGAACTTTGAAATTTTCACTTCTGTGGAAAGAGAATCAAACAAAGCCCTGTCAACCAACTGGGCCTTTGTTTTTCTCTAAGTTACAATTTCAGTTTTTATTTGCAAAGATTCCCTGGCTCCTATTCTCTCCAGGAAGCTTTAAGATGATAAAGCTATGTAAATGCATTGGACCAGAAAGAGGGAAAAATGCAGGTTTTGCTGAAAGAAACATCCAGTTCACATTTATCATAAAACAGTATGATTAATTATAGTTCAAGGATAGAAAAAACATCCAAAAATATATATAATGATGAACAAAACCAAGTTACAACCCTAAGCTGAGGAAGAGGTTATTTAGTTATTCATTCTCCAATATAAAGGTTATTTTTGTTTGGATAATTTTCAGCTGCCTGTAAACGTCACCAGCCCAGGCTTTGCAGGAAACTCTCTTCTTTTACTGCTCTCCTTTCCTGTGACCTCCCTGATAGATGAAATTTCAACTCTCTCATCATCTTCCATTTACTCTGAGGAAGACCTGACTGACAGAAGCACCTCACCATGGGCAATAGATGCAAGTGGGATGCTGAAAAGAAAATGCCATAAAGCAGAGAGTGGTTCAGTGAATATTTTATCTGGAGAATGTCAGGCAAATAATGTCAGGCAAATAATGTCAGGCAAATCACGCAGAAAATGACAGGAATGATCCCTTTTTAAAACCAAAGTATTTGAAAGAAGAGTTTGATTGAAATCCAAACCTCTATGGAGCTTGAAGGAACCCAGACTAGAGTCTCAACAGACAACAGTACAGATCAGAGAGGAAGGAACTTGATTCAGCTTGTTTTAAAGTTTGAGCAGGAAAGAAACTTGCTGCTAATTTCAACTTTGGCAGAACGGGGGACAGGCTGACGTTGTGTTTTAACTGGCTCTAAAAAGTATTTAAAATATAAAAAATGTGTCTTTCTGTAGCTTCAACTCAAAAGTTGTTCTTCAGACGAGCAAAATATTAGACCAAGATTTATTTATTAGACCAACTTTTTACAAGAAAGATTAATAATGGACATAAAGGTTTTGGACTTTTTCATTTGAACAAACATTACTTTTGGGACAGTGTTCCTTGAAATTGATTAGAACAGCTTAGAAGAGGCATTCTGTGGCAGTCTAATTTATGTGTACAAAGACTTCATCACTGCTGTTTAAACAGCACAGGAACATCTACTTTTTTACTCAGCTAAGACACCTTATTACATGATGTTTGCTGAAGTAAGTTTAAATTGAGTATTTGCAAGAGAAAAATGTGGTAACTCTAAATGAGATCAGGGGAGAGGGGTGGAAAAATCAATATTCTCTCCTATGCTCTTTCATAGAGAAACCTGGACATGCAAGAAAACAGTTCCACAAAATCTTCAAATAAGTGCAGTACTTAAGGGCAACAAATAAAAACATTTCCTATACCTTTTAGCACGGCAATCTTCCATCCACCTTTTTTTGCATATAGATGGATGTCTATTTCTTTGGGATAATTTCATTTTTTGGGAAAAAAAGGGTGTAATCTGTATGATCTTTCTGTAAATGGTGTCTTTCCAGTCTGTTATTTACATATACTTTACTTCAGGACAGTACAGAAATAGCACAGGGGTGCAGAATATCTGTGATGACCAAACAATTGTACATGTTGTGGAATAAATGCACATGGGGCCATCACTTGTCCCTAAAGAAGGAGGGAGCATACAAGTTAACTGAAGTAGTAGTGGATAGAAAAAATAACCTTCCTAGTTATGCAGTTCCCCTCATTTCCAACTAACCATAAAGCTAATATTTATGCTTAGAGGAATATTATGAATGCCTTTAAAGTACAATTGATCCAAAAGTGTCTCCCCAGGCTCAAGAAAATGGATCCAAGTTCAGGCAGCTGCTGGGACACAAAGAGTGGAAAACACAGACTCAAGCAAGGAGTGGGCAAGCTACAAGGACATATTGTTTCATGCAGAAAAACTGAACTTAGACACCTATTTAAAGTAGGCCACCCACAACAGACAGCTCATCATATCTATCCAACTCCAGAGAAATGAATTTTGGACACTGAGCCCATATCAGTTCACCAGCCCCACAGAATGAGTCCAGCACTTCTAAGAAGAACTGGAAATCTGTGATCTGCCTTGAAATAATAAGGTAATTGTAGTTTTTATTAGAAGGTTCCCAGGGAGCTCAGTATGACTGAGAAATCAGGCCCTAACCAGACTGAAGGCTGAACATCTCTGCCAATACTACTCCATTAATGGATCCAGTGTTCTGAGCAAATTTTCAAACTCCTGCATCAGAAGTGTTTTACCAAATGCAACTTAGCTTTCTGGGTTTTCTATTTCTCCTGTGAAAATGTGGTTTACAATTATACAAGGCTATTGTTATTCTACAAAAGAAAAAAGGGATGGATGTGGTACATAACAGTTTAATTTTAAAGTGTACTCTGTACACTTTGAAAGTACAAATTGCTCTCCATACCGATAGCAGCAATTGAACATTTACATTACCAAGGCATTTGTTTACCAAATCAATTGCTAAACTCAAGAAGTGCAATAGCATCAGACACAGTTTGATAAAGAAAGCAATAGGTGCAGAGCAAAAGCACAATATATTCCTCTAAACCAGTACTCAGTTAGCCATGCTGAATTAAGTTAGCCTAGATGCAGACTGAGACTCCTCAGTCTGATGAGCAGTTAAGCAAATTTTCAATGAAGACACAGAAGAGATCACAGACTACCCTCAAAACTACAGGAAATCAAGTACAGTAAGCAAGCATGGTGTAGTAAGCACTATTTCTTTCCAGTGGCACAGTTACTGAGCAGAAAGACTGGAGAATCATAATGAAGACAAACTTTTCCCTCCTTATAGGTTTGATTCATATTATTTGGAAAATGGTTTGTCACAAAACTTTAAAGTTTATTCAGTCTTTGAGTGAGGTAGCGTGTATGACGCCTTTGGCAACAAGTGACAATTATGACCTTGTAACAACAATCCTGTGTTACCACATTTTCTCCCTCCTCTTGCATAATACAAGCACTCAGGGAATTCACCTTGCTTCAGTTAATAGGAGCAAATGAAATAATAAAAGTAAAATTCCATCAGAAAAGAAAATGATAAATAATCAGGGACTGGGAAAGCATTTCCAGCATTGAGCCATCTCAGGCGCTTGCTCAGCATAAACTTTGATCCATTTGGGTAAACCTCTAGTTTTGACTCCTCACTTATTTAACAGGAGAGGAAGAATGACAGAAAATACAGTATTTTATTCCCTTCTCCTCTACCTGTACTGAGAGCAACTAAAAAACCTCCAATGTATTCCTGAAAACCAAAAGGAAGTTAGAATCTTTTGGTTTCATTCCACGAGGTTGACTGGGGAGGGAGGAAGTGTTTTGATACCAGTTAGCAGCAATTGTCTCATTGACTGATATGATAAACCAATTTTCATGTCTTTATTCCCCAGGTGCCCCACCTCTGAAATGCTAAATATTGCTGTCCACACAAGGAGGCACTCACTTTTTTCAGTTCAGTGCAAACTGTTTAGAGATGAGAGATACTCTGTGTTCTTCTGCAAGCTGCTTGATTCATTGTTCCAGCTTTAAAATAGAGGTCATTCTGACTGAATGTCCCTATTTGTTCTTTTTTTCATGACAAGCATCTCACGAACAGCTCAGACAAGCCAGTTGTAGGAAGAAAAGCCATGCAGGGAGGAAGGTGCTCCTCTCTAAACTGAGGCTGAATTAACCTCAGTTACTAAATTTCAATGTGCCAACTTACCATCGTATGAATAACAGTCTCCGTGTCCTGGAGAAACCAAGCTAACTAAGCTGAATTATAACCAATGTGCTTAAATACAGGATAAACAAATACTGGGAAATTACCATCAACTCTCTTTAAAAGCAACAGAAGTGACAGAGTCTCTACCAGGAGTTCTGAGCTTACAACCAGGAGCCCAAGCCAAGCTGTTTACACCACAATGTCCTTCTAAAATAAAAGAAGGTAGGTTATCACTTGAGAATAAACCATTGCCCTGGTTTATTTTCCTTCTCCTTCTTCAAGTGATTAAAGGAAGGATTTCAGGGTCAAAACCTAGTATTAGTAGTTCATCCTGTACCCTTGCAAGCATAAAAACTGAAGAGAAGCTTTTGATAGTATCAAGTTAATCATCAAAAAGCAAGACCAAGACTGAAAAAAGTCCTCTAGTCAGACAGGATGTACAAAAGGTAGTCACTATCTGAAACAGCTTAATGGCAGTCTAAACTTCTGTTAAATTAATTATGCCATCATCACGCAAATATACTTAAATCAAAATACTTTAAAAACAGTTTTGCACAGACAATGTGAAAAGAAGCTCTGTTTCTTAATTCCCTCTCCCCTCCTCATCATTTTACACAGCAGCCAGCCTCTTCTCTCCATTCTTCCACCCCAGCTTTATTCCATCACAGTTCCAATTTTGGAGCAAAACTGCTCCAAATGCAAAAAATCAGTTTTAAGATGTGTAACTTCTCTGCAGACAAGGAGTTGGAGACCCATGTCAAATCCAAACTAATCCAAACTTCTAATCTATCAAATACTTCAATGCCAAAATGAGGGTAAAAATACATGGCAATTTTTTTTTACTCCTAAAGCTCCAACTAAATATTCTTAGTGATCTATTTTAATATCCTAAACCTTTCACTCCTTAGTTATATATCACAGCCTTCTGCAGCAATCACTAAGCTGCAATCTGAATACACTTAACTGCCCTCACCCTCTGAACAGCAGCAGCCTGTCCTTCCCTCCAGCCCAAGAAAAATAAATTCATCTTATTGAAGCAGTCAAATCAGTTGTATCAGTCCCCTCTTAGTAGCATTTAAGAAGAGTTTCATTACATCATAGCATTTTCACTCACAAACTTCACAAAATCTCTCTTATTTTGAAGGTCACAAAGAAAAACAATACCTTGTGTCAGGCTGAATTGTATGAAACAATGGAAACAAACAGAAGAAATGGGAGATCACCTCTTTTTCTGCAGAAGATAGGATAATTTCTTTTCCCTCACATTATATCTCAGAGCACTGTCAAGTTTTTAAAATAACCTATTTAGAAAAATAAAACAAATTCCTGGATCTTCTGTTTCCTCTCCTGTGGGTACAAAGGATTAGAGAGGGTTTTTTTATAAGGGATAGGGATACTTTTCATTTATCTTTTCTGCTATTTCTCACACATATTTCAAACAGTACAGTAAGACAGTACTAGCAGTGTCCAGTACTGTTATGCTGCTTTCAAGATTAGTAGATTAGTTTTCATGCAGCTAATGACTGAGTCAGTTGGCATTTGCCTGAGCAGCAATGGCAGTGTGCAGAACAAACTTAAGTTCTAATTTATGCAATTTACTGCGATGATTTTTCTCCAAGTATCTGAAAATGTTAAAGGTAATGCCAATTATAAAGTAATTAATGTAATCATTGCAAGACTACAGGACAGTCACTGATTCTAAAGCATTATTGCATGTAGGCGAGACCAGTAACAAGCAGGTTGAACCCTGGATATTCACGCAGTTGTTGCCACAGTAAAAGTTGTTGTTGCACAAGGCTTCTTCCAAGAGACACAAATCTCGCACTAAAAAAAATCAAACCTAGAAAAAGACTGTACTGGAGATCTGCATCCTCTCCCTATTCCCTCCCTTAGTAATTCCTTTACTTTGATGTTGTCAGTATAACATACATAACAAGTATAAGTCTTTATATTCCTTGCTGACAGACAGGTTAGTTTCTGACTAAAAGATCTGTATTATCACCACTCAACTCTGTGCACTGTGCATGACTTGTGAACATCCAGGTGATTCAACTTGTTCAAGCAAAAATCATCACTACACTTTAACTGAATACACACCTAGAGTAAGTCACAGAAATAACTCAACCGTCATAGTTCAATTTAAAAAAGCTTAACAAACTCAGAGCTCAAATAAACAATTGCAGGCACTCTGCATGATGAGTCTCAGCCCACAAGGTAAAAATACCTGAACACTAGCTTCTGTAAGACATACAGCAGGCAACTCTTCATCAGCTAAGCACTAGCTCAGTGGCTGCTCAGGGTTGAAAAAAACAAAATTGAGTTTAACCTATAAAATAGAATTGGTTTTAACAATTAACTGTGAACTGCAACTTGAAAATGCTTTGCCTTGAAGTGATCCCAAAAGGCATTATTCTAAGCTGTCAGTGATGTCATGTGGATGTACAACCTTTCTCGCACCACCCTCAAAAGTGTGAAATACATGAAACCCCGAAAAGATGGTAGAGTCAACTTACTACCTTTAAAATTTATTTATGCAAAAGTATTTACCAAAGACAAAGCAGTGAATACATTTGGCACAGAAAACAATAATTGTATCACTTTCCATTTTTGTTCTGTATTTCACTTCTAACAAGAGCAACTGCTCTGACAATGCGCAGTATCAATAGAAGATGACACTGAATTTTTTCTTCTATCCCTGTTGAAAAGCTGGCTACTCAGAAATGACATAACAAAACACAGAATGGCTTGGTTTGGAAGGGACCTAAAAGATCATCTACTTTTAATCCCCTGCCATGGGGAGGGACATAATCCACTAGACAAAGTTGCTCAGAGCTCCATGTAGCCTGGCCTTGAACACTTCCAGGGAAGGCACATTCACAACTTCTCTGGGCAACCTGTTCCAGAGCTTCATCACCCTCGAGATAAAGAATTTTTTGCTAATATCTCATCTAAATATACTCTCTCAGTTTAAAGTAATTCCCCCTTGTACTATCACTCCAAGCCCTTGTAAAAAGTCTTTTTCCATCCTTCTTGCAGGCTCCCTTCCGGTACTGAAAGATCACAGTTAGTTCACTCCAAAGACTTTTTTTCTCCAGGATGAAAAATGCTCCACCCCTCATCCTGATGTTCCTCCTCTGTGCTGGCTCCAGCAGGTCCCTGTCCCTCCTGTGCAGGGACCCCAGCTCTGGATGCTCCAGCTGGGTCTCAGCAGAGCAGAGCAGAGGGGCAGAATCCCCTCCCTCCCCTGCTGCCCACGGGGCTCTGGATGCAGCCCAGGACACATAGCACGAAGACATTAAGGCGTTTTGAGGAATCTGTAATGGTTATAGGCTGTCACACAAAGGGCAAAATATAATGAAGGAAATGGTTTTACCCCCATGCACTTTTTCACACCGATTCTTTGACTTTCATGATAGCCAAGATTACTATTTGATCAAAAGCAAATATTACCGCTAAAGGCTGACTGGCTCAGTTAAAAATAGAAATATAAATTATAGCTTACTACTTTGTTGGTTCAAAACCAACCTTTGTTTGCCCGCAATATCATGAACATGCTATCACCAGAAATTCATTCACTTTTGAATGAATGACATCAGACAGAGAGTTTATACTGACAAGCCTATTAGAGCAGACTTAGATAATCTAAGTGATGCAGGGAAGTTATGCTCTTTTTCTGGAGTGTCCAGGTACAGCCAATATTCTTCTGTCTCATTCTGCATGACTTTGAAGAAAGACACAAGAGGCAAAAAGTGAGAGGTAGAAAGAAAATAAGAAGACCATAGTACACAGCATGTTCCCAAGGATCTCCTATCTTCTCTCCACACTTAAAATTACTGCATTTTTTAAATAATTATCTCATTTCATCCATAAAAGAAACCTGGAAGACAGTAGGCAAGAACAACTTCCTCATTCTTCACAGGTAAATCTAAAGTAATATCTCTTGTCTAGACCAGCAGTCATCAGAAGTAATGAAAATTCAGGGGGCTATTTGAAACTGACACCAATATAAATATTACCTTTAGACACTCCTGGTTTTTCAAATCCAGGGTTATTTTCTGTTAAGTAGATATATTTTTACTTGATGAATAACAAAATGGAGCAGCATTCATATTAATTTTTGTGGCTTCTCATTAACTTTACTTTCCTGGTATCACAGAAGATTGAGTAACTCTCCCCACCACCTTTCTCGTGTTTTTCCCATTACCATTTTGCACTACCTTGGGCCAGAAAGCAAGAATTGCAATTCAGGTCTGTGACCAGAAATACAGGGGGGTCAAGCTGTTCTTTGCTTCTTTAATTTACCAATCCATATTACACAGCAGTAAAACTTCACCAGCAGTCATGATTGGGGATTAAAAATTCCTACATTCCTCCTTTCATTTCCTATTCCTGGAAAGGAACCAACTTCTCTTAAACCACTGACCTGTGAAAGACAGAAACACATTCCTGTGTCTTCTGCATCTCTACTTGTATGCAACTCAGGCCTTAGGTCAAGTAGGTAATCACTGATTCATCCCTACCAATACTATGCCTGTCTAAATTTTGGTGCAGACTCAGATTCAAGGCCTCAAACATCAGAGAAGCAATACAAAATCTGTATATTTTTGGTGTGAAATAAATCAAATAAATTATTTTACTAAATAGCAGAACTAATTTTGTAATTATGAGATGCCCTCATATATCTACCCTCTAGATATACTCTTCCCTTCCAGCATAGTGTATTAGTTTGTTTTCACAAAAGACATGATCCCGAGTATTACTGCACCAACATCTAAGCTATTTTTACTTCTACAAAAAAAAAACCTTGCTGTTGATGACCTGTACTTCACTTTCAGAATAACTAAATAAAATTCTTTAAATAATCTGCTAACAATCACAGAAAATCTAGAAATCCTAAATTCAAACCATGGATTAGAGGGGAGATATTTTATGCTGAAAATAGAATTCACATGGAAAGAGAACATTTTATTAAAAATAATGCTGACTGCAAATCTTATCCCAAAACTCCTCAAGGATTCAAGTTGCAGCCTCACTGAACAGTTATGGCTGGAGAAAAATTAAGGGGTAGAAAGGATCAATGGTGTCAAAAACATATCCCAGTAGTCATAAGGAGTATTTAACTTTTCAGAAAGGAACTCAGATGGGTGGCTCCTGTGGTGTTTTGATTGAGATGCTCTCATTTTGCATAATCTGTTCTTACAGAATTTTAAAAAGCCTAGCAGAAGGAAAGGCACACACCACTGGAAAATATCTGCTTAAAAAGATTCAGAAAGCAAATAGGCAGAAATCCAGCAAAATTAGTACCATTCAGTCCACATGCTTGTTCCTTTTCCATCGGGATGGCTCGTCTTCTCCTTAAAGCATTTTGAAGGTTATTTGCACCATAAATAATATGAGGATGGGATGTTCCCTCCTTGTGTGGATGCTTTTTAATGGGTTCAATGAAGTAATCCCCATGGGGCAGATGGAAATATCCAGTCTGAAAATAAACACAAAAGAGTTAATCTCTTCTGTTCAGTACTAGAAGTCAAAAATATACTCTTCATACCACTAATCCCAAGTTTTCCTCATATGCCAGTGATTACACTGGAGAAATATGAACACAACAGGTTTTCAGTATTTATTTTGCTGCATACATCTAGGCTGTTTCATACCTCACAGCCATTACAACCCAACGGGAAACAGAAAAAATATCTCCTTCCTAATAACCTGAAACTGAGGCAAAGACTCTCATATTTTTACAAAGCCACTAAAAGGTCAAAAGTTGATTTGCCAAACATGATGCATGAGGAAGAGCTGCATCTTGTTCTTCTGGTGTTTTGCATCCATTCCCCAGAGATCAAGACCAGAATAGAAGCTGTTTCATAAGCGCAAATCGAAATTCTGCTCCCAGCTGCAGTCCCACAATCAATTACCTAACCCATCACACAGGCTAGACTGTGTTTGACTCAGACTATAAACCCTCACTGGAGCCCAGGCCAACACTACAGTGGAAGAAATAAGAAGTTTTCTTGTGAATTAGCAAGCCATTAAGAACATCCAGTAGATCAGCTAACAAAGGCTGCAACACTTCACATGCTGAAATTTTTGTTTCAGCCTCCCTGCTTTGCCTAAGCGACAGGGCCCTTGATACCCATCTGGGCTGTACAGGCTCCTTTTACTGGATCACTCTGCCATGATCACACACTTCCAACCAGGCATGGCCTTGGCCCACTGTGTCTCAGCATTTCGGCAGGGACTGCAAACACTGCAAAACCACTGTATTGCCCTTCCACATCAAGATATATGGAGCAGTATTAAATCTAAAAGCAAAGGATCTACCAACAACCCAGACCACATTGAGGATGTGACAGAGGCTGGGGTATTCCAGTCTCATGGCTTTGTTTCCTCTTCACTTTCTTGCTGTGGTCAGTGCACCCCTCTTAGCCTGTTCTGGAAGAGGGAAAAAAATGCAGCAACACTCTGTTCCTGCAGCTGCTGTATTCAAACACAGAATGACAGACAAATTTTAAAATCTTTTTAAATACTCCAAAGCATTAGGGTTTCTCTGGATGGTTGGGAAAGTCAGCATGAGGCTAAGGACATGTGAATGAAAGAAAACCACTCCTATAAAGCTATAAAATAACCATGGGCTTACAATGAGACAAGGGGCAGCTCAGTGAGATACCTTCTACCTCCACACTGATTGCCACAGGCCCAATACATCCCACAGCAAACTTGTACAAATAAATAACTGTGACTGTCATTTTG
This sequence comes from Parus major, assembly GCF_001522545.3. Taxonomy (NCBI): domain Eukaryota; kingdom Metazoa; phylum Chordata; class Aves; order Passeriformes; family Paridae; genus Parus; species Parus major. The sequence continues at coordinate 10,137,784 of NC_031799.1, forward strand.
CAGTTTACCCAACAGTTCAGAAGATCAGAAATGTTTTCTTTCCAATGGATGACAAAGTTTTGAAGCCAGAGGTTAGTGTTGGTTTGAAGCTGTGTTTATATCCCTAAAGCATCAAAAGTTCAGGACTCATAGTCCCATGTGTTTGTTCATCTGGGATAAGAGCTACTACCTGTATGGGTTTTGTTTTATTTTTGAGAAAAAAGAGACTGAGACTCCTGATTACTAAACAACATACAAAGGTGTTTATGTTTCTCTTTAAATCATAAATTAAGGCATATAAGCAGAGTCACACTACAGAAGCAGCAGTTTTATCCATGTTCACATTGGATAAAACTGTTAGGAAGAGTGAATCCATACAGCAAGAATGCATCTACAGTGGTCAGACCATGAAATCTGTGATCTGGATTTCCTCATCCTGCTCAGGGAATCAATGCACCTTCACAATCCTTGCCCATTCCTTTTCATTCCACAGGATTCAATCTTTGCTGGACATTTGTGATTTGTGACTGGATTATTTGATTATTTTGTGGGGTTTTAAGCCAGTTGGGACCAGGAAGAACTAGCCATCTTCACTTGAAGACCCTGATTTTTTAAAGCAAGTGTCAATAGTCACTGGATTATTGTGTCAAGGTCTATCTGCAACTAAAAAGGCCAGATAATCCTATAAAAGGTGAAGCAATCCTATCAGTGGTAAACTCAAGCTCTCTCATCAATGCTTGCATGTTAAAATTCAGCTGTCTATCCAAGCTGTATGGAGCAGGGAAAAGAGCAAAACTTCATTACATGAATGTGACTGTAAAAGCCCATTTCCAGCATACAGGGGCTCTCCAAAAGCTTCCAGAGACTTCCAGCACTTACTGAACTCTTGTTTTGCATTTGCACTTTAACCCTGCACAGGCTATCCACCAAGAAATTAAATGCTGACACTGAGACCAAAGAAAAAAAAAGACCAATCTTCACATTAAACTTACTTCAAAGCACTGAGGATTGGCAAAATTCCCTTTGCTGATTAAATACATCTTTAGTTTTGCTCTTCATAGCTTTTCTTTTCTGAACTCACAAATATAACAGTAAGAATTTTTCATTTAAAGTCCAACAGATTTCAAGCTATGCAAGTACAATATAATTTTTTTCTGAGGAGTTTGTAGCTTCACCTGCTTTTGACTGCATTCACACAGCTTCAAAACACACAAAGGAGGGCAGTTATGAGAGCCTCATCAGAAAAAAGCTATTCATATTTACATTTATAAAAGGGTTTAGTTATCACCACAGAAAAAAATGACTGCAGAGAAGTTTTCCACGTTTGAACTTCCTTATGAAAAGCTACTATGTAATACAGCAACAGAAATGGTCAGAAAATAGGGGTGGGTGGTGTGTGTTTGTTTGGGGGGGTATGTGTTTCTCTGAAAGCCTACAGGGGAAAATCTACAAATCCATCACAGTAGTTTTTGTAAACTGTTGTTCTCCCCTCTTTCAAATATCACTCTCTGCCCTCAGATTCTGACATGCTGTGGCTGCAAATGTTTAGCATACTGTATTTGGGAGTGCTGCTAGATCATTTAATGGGATTTTTAATTCATGTGCCTCATTATTTTGACACAAACAGCTCCCTGAACACATCACATCTCCTACATTGCGTGTCACTCGCCAAAAGGATAATGATGATCCTAGGACACTTCTGACTTAAAGTTTTCAACCAACTGTTTTGATTTCACTAGAATCTACATTTTCCAGTGGAAAGCACATATTTTTCACATATTTCTTTTGGTCAAAAGCTTGGGGATTTATCAAAATACATTTTCTGGCATATTTTTTTCCAATCAGTTCCATGTGGGAAGCTGAAGCTGAGTCCTGTGGGAAAGGAAAGAGCAGCTTTACCCTTGGCTATGGTTTTGAAATTCTAATACTACCCCAGACATGAGAGCCTGGAATTAGTGGGTGTCAGTATAAAAAGGGAGGGGAAAATCACAATCTGTGGTCTACAGTTACAATAACTGAATCTGTTGATAATAACGAAGAAAAAAAAAATCTGTAGTGAGAACAGTGGAGTTCTCAAGGAGGACAAGTTTTCAACTCCTTGAAACCATACAATATTTCTGACAACAAATTTCATACAATATTTTTGAAAACAGGACAGTGACAGAATCTGAAAATACAGTGAGTTTTAGAAGCAACATGAAACAAAAAGAAGAGGGCAAGATCCTGGTTTTACCTTTAGGTACTTTGTTCCAGATGTTTATTATAACTGAAATACATGGTAAGACAAATTAGGTTTGAATACAAGAATTAAAGAAAAAATTGTGGCATATGAAACATGCATTACCAGAGAAGTGCAGCTGCAAATAATCTAAACTGAGCTGGTGAAGTAAATGATCTGTTAGCATTACACACACTAAATTTATTTTAGCTAATCACTTAGTTCCTTTCTGTATGTCCCTTTTTTCCCCAGGGATCTTCCTTTTTGAATTTCTCATCTGTTCCTATTTCAGCCAAAAGAAAAACCTAGCATCCAGATGAGATTTTTCACTACATCCTCAGACAGAGCTAGAAAAAAAAATACACCTGCCATGATGTCACTCAGAACAGAAAGAGGCTGGGGTTTTTAGGTACTGAGTAATTTGATTAGATTTTTATGAACACAACCCACAGAAGAGGAGAGCACTCTTACACACTTGTACAGAAAAAAACTATGCTTTTAGCACTACTTAGCAAAGAAGGTGTTGTGATGGTGAAACACAGCCTTGTGGTTTAACACAGCTTTGGTCTGAAACTAAAATAGTTTAATTTTAGGACAAAGTAATTAGAAGAACAGAATACTATCATTCCATGAGATTTTACTTTCTTTTGTCACACTTGCTATAATATTTTAGGAACTGCCAGAAAACTGGCCAGAGGTGCAGAGTTAAGCCCTAAACAATGCGGACTCAGAAAGTTCAGATACAGAGGACAGAGAGGAAAACAGTCAAATTTACAGCAAGATGGACTTTTTTAGAAGAAAATAAGGTATCTGGAGAGGAAGGATTTTCTGACATCCTCCAGTTCCCAGGTTCCTAAGAGACAGACATCAGTTCAGGACACTTCAGAGAGATGGGTCTTTCTGGCTGGGGTCATATCCCTCAGCAAAGGAGAGAAATCAAGTCTCTAGTGCCATGCCTATCAGCTACCATACAACTACTTAAAATACACAATCACTCAGCTGAGAGTCTTGGCAGAGAATCAATACTCTGGGTTATAGCACCAGCTTGACGGTGACCACACTCAACTTCATTTCTTTTTTTCACACTTCCTGGATGTAAGTTATCTAGGGTAAGTCTTAAGAAGCTAAGGCATTAAAAACCCCCAGCTTTTGTAAAAACATGTAAGAGAAGCAAACAGTTCAAAATATGTCTTAATTTGTCCCTCAGCTGTGCCACAGATACAGTTCATTAAATAATTTTGAACTGTGTGTCACTTCTGTGGACCTTGAACTCAATGCAAGCTTTGCATCTCACACAGAATCTGAAGCAGCCTAGGTACACTAATTTCTACTGAAGGAAATTCTCTGTGAAATTAATCTTCTGTAGGGACTGCAGCATGCTCACTTGAAAATGTACAACTTGGAACACACCATTTTAAAAGACATCTTTGTTCATGCTTCATTCAGATCCTGGCATCCTCCACTACCATCTTTATTGTCCATCCTAAAAACATCCATTATTTCTTGTGTTTTGTGACTTTCCTTAAGAATAAACAGTCCACTTGTGAGTTCCCTGTTGCTGCAGCTTTCTACAATATTTGCACTGTAGAAATATCACATCTCCTTTTCTCACTGCAGATCCACAAATGATGATAATTGCCTGGCCATGAAGTTTCTTTGAGCCTTGTTAGGTAGCATCTCTGCAGCTTTGAAATCCAGCAGTTCATGAAGAACATGAAGCTCCTGTTTCTGTAACTGTGCCCAGCAGCAGTCACTTCATGTTGTCCAGCTCCTTTCCACATTCTCACTATACTTTTTGAAGTCCCATTGGATCCACACAAGCCAAAACTGTCCTTCTTTGCTACACTTAAAGCTCAGACTATTAAATTCCAACAGAGTAGAATTTTTTTGTCCACTAGAGTACTAGCAACAGGACATTTTTATGGTCTTGAAATAGAGCAAAGATAATATTAAATAAATTTTACTCAGCTCTCAATGCTGGTTATAGTAAGCTGAAACAAGGTGTGTTTGCCAAATGCTGAGCATCCAGCAGGTAGATGGCATGGCAATTACTGATTAATAATTCATTAACTCAATCTTCTTCTATTTACTAGTGTGATTCTCACACTGCTGCTGAGACAGATCACCAAGGACTGCCTGAAGTTCAGACTCTGAAGGTCTGAGGGTCCTTCTGTCAGTACTGCCTTGTTGCTCAGTTGCTGCTGAGTCCCCTGGGTCTTTGAGGAAGACAAGGTCACAGTTCTTTGGGCTGCCTGATCTGGTGACACCTCTGGGTGAGGTGACAGCCCACCAGCACAGCCCAGGTGCATGGTCCCTCACCAGTGCTCTGAGCCACACAGCAAGTTATATCAGTTGAAGATGTTACCTTGAAAATTAAATATGCCCAGATGAGTTTCCTCCTGCAAAAGTCAGCTAGGTCACACTGGCACTGCATCAAGCGAGGACTATGAAAAAGTAATAAGGTCTCAAGCTCTACCTCAGGCTGAATATAATAGCAAGCTAAATATAACTCTGAAAATCAATCAGCTTTGCTATCCAGCTTTAAGGATGCTCTTTGGTGAACAATAATGTATCTTTTATGAGACTTTTTTCTATTCCTCATATTTATGCCTTCCCCTTTCCCCTCCTCCCCTGTTTTTATATTGGAAGCTTTAATGGCAACTACTGGGGAAAAAAGTAACAAAAACCCCACTGCTTTACCACGAACAAGAGGCTTACTCTGACTTTAGTCCCAGGAGAGTGAGATTATCAAGTTTTTATTTCATTTGGGATCAAAAAACAACTCAGGCAAGTATTACTGTTCTGAGACAAAACAAAGAGTTTGCCCAATTCCTCCAAAGACAGTTTGGGAGAGTAAGAAAAAACAACAGCTGTTTTCTTCATGGAAAATACTCTTGGAATATCTCACTCTAATTTTTCTAATCAAATTTGTTCAGAAACACTGTATCCGAGGGCTTATGCTGTACAAACTGGGGATTTTTATCTCATTAATATGAAAACTGCCTTTTATGAAAATGCAAATTAACTACATAAAAATAGTTTGTTCTTCTCAGTATTTGAAATCCCCTCTGACACTTTGAATGAGAAGTTTTGAGGCTTTGATTTGAAACCCAATGCATTTCCACAGTTTGCAAAACAGGTTACAATTGATGAGTTAAAGCCTACCTAATGCTGAAGAGTAAAGATTTAACACCAGATTGTTAAGAGGTTTTGTGCCTAAGCAGTGCTTTCTATTAAGAATGAAAAGACAGGCAAGAGGATTCACAAAGCAGACATGATCTCTAATCACAAAGACAGAAAGCACCATGGCTGTTTTGGCTTCCTGCTCACTTACATTCTAAAACTAATTTCAAGCCAGTGAGCATGACAGTGTTAATACCGCGGAGTTCAAACTTTATTAGAGAATAACTAAATGCAAACATTTGATCAAACGACAAGTGACTTTGTTTCTACTGACAAGTATTGTTTGTATTACTGTGACCTACAGGACCCCCAGTCAACAGCTAGCAAGCAGAGATACAAATGATGACAGCTGCCACAACATGTGCGGATTGATGGAAGAAACCACAATTATCCCATTTTCCAGTGGATGAAAGTCTGTCAGGAACTTTACTTCTCTCAACAGTAGAGCAAGGGAAGGTCACAGCCAAACTTCTTCCTCCCCACAGAAATTATTTTTCTTGATGAAAAAGAAGTCTGTGAGGAAATCAACATCAGACTGACCCATCTGTTGATGCTCTTCTCCTCCTTTCACTCTGTTCAACCCAAAACCAAGAAGTGCTGTTAGAAGCAGACAGTCTATTTTAGGTCTGCACATCATAGGTGTGTTGGGAGAGGAGGATTCTGCCTCTTCTTCCTCCAAATTCAGAAGCTTCACAGCACAGACAAGACAGAGGAATGAATTTCAGCATGCCATGGAAGGGTCATGCCATCACTTATCATCAGTGTCATTTCAAGGTGACTTTAAAGGCAGTCCATAATGATGCCCTTAGCCTCTTCTTTAATTACTACCCGTGTTTCCAATGCCTTTCCAGAAGGAGACTTTCCAGTAGCAAAGGAGCAGCACTGTGACATGGGAGAATCTTCTGATGAATCCATGAGGAGTCATGGATTCTGCTCAACAACTGCAGCTTGAGAGGCACTGCCCTTGTTTCCAGGGCGGTGTGCGCAAGCAGCTGCTCCATTTGCTCTGCACAGCCTTGTGACAGCCTGAGCCATGCTCAAGCTGCAGCTTGTTGTGCTATCTCTGGGGATGAATGAAGGGGGAGGGAGCTTATCAAAACCAAACACCATACAAAACAGGAAAATTCAGTCCTGGCTGAGGGCAGCTGCAGAGGGCAGCTGCAGCAAGTGAGTGACACATTACAGCAAAAAGGTTATTCTGCACCACAAACTAGACTCTGTTTAGGAAAGGACTGAAAGTCGGAACTGAGATATGGAAGGAGAGGGGAGAAGAAATTAAATCAAACTATAAAAACAAGATTCAAACTGAGATCCAGGACGAAGTGTAGTCTCTAGTGCACAGCTCATGCTCAGCATGTGCCACTCTGGGAACCAGCATGATGGTAACTGGCAATCACAGTGTGATGTGCTAAACTCCTTCTGGCCTGGGATAAAGCACATACCAAACACTTGACTTTCCTGGTTATTTCTGTCAGCCTGAGTATGGAGAACGATTCATGTTTTCATGACTGGCATCTGGCATACCACCAAGAATGTTTTTACAAATCTAGTATGAATCCCAGCTCCCTCTCATACATAACAAAGCTGGAGGCTGACCTGATTCAGCACTGGATTCAGGTCAGTTTAAAAGCAAGAACCATTTGCGTTAGCTCTGAATGTAATGTGAATCCTCCTTGAAGCCTGAATTCTGACTGAGACTCATCCCCATTAATATGAGAGGTACAGTGCATGCACTGATATATCATCAAATTTACCTGTGCACACAAGACACTACAGCTCATAGGCAGAAAATCAACTTCTCTCTCAGAGCTGCAGAGAGATGACCTGTACTGTGAAATATAAGTTGTGCAAAAAGCCCACAGTAAAAGAAAAAGCCTTCAAGACAGACAAATACTCTTTAATCTACTAACAATCAAGTTTCTGCTCAAAACTTGGCAGGACATTCTCAATAAAAACCAAATCAAATTTGATACAAAACCAGTAACTCAGTAAGCTACTTAGACAAAGACTAGCTTAAAAACTCTGGTAATTTCAAGGACTCTTCTGCTAGGAGAGTGATCTGATGAAATGTCAAGGGTCTCTGAGGTGATGAATACTTTAAAGTGCTTCTGAAGCTGGTGGGAAATCAACAAGTTCAACACTTTCCAGAGAAAGGCTGTGTATAATAAGCACCTAAAAAGGCTGGAAAACAGACAACGTGGGGAAGCAGCAAGTGGCACAGACAATCCAGAGAGCTCCTGCCTCTTTGTTCTAGCAAAAAAGGTAGGGAGCTTCACAACAAGCTGGGAAGAAACAAAACATTTTTTCACCCAAATCAGGAGGTTCACATACCTCTTATGTTGGGACCCCAGCTCTGGATGCAGTGATCCAGATGGGTCACACCAGAGCAGAGCAGAGCAGAGCAGAGCAGAGCAGAGCAGAGCAGAGCAGAGCAGAGCGGCAGAATCCCCTCCCTCCCCTGCTGCCCATGGGCTTCTGGACAAAACAGTTGGGTTCTGGGCCAAACATTTGGTCTCTCCTGTTTAGAAACAAGGATGTCATGTGGCACAGTGTCAAATGCTTTTCTCAAGTCCTGTTAGATGCCACAAAAAACTGGAAATCAGAAGTGTTTTAGAGACATACCAGAAATGGCTGGATAAATCTATGTAGGAAAGATTATCCCCTCATTTTTGAATAGAAAAATACCAGCTGCAGCTCAGAAACAGACTATATGTCAAGGAGATATTCCTACTTTCCAGCCTTCTTTTATGCCTCTTGCCAGGAATCTGCTATTGATCATGATCTCCTTCTGAAAGTCAGTCATATACTCAACAAAGCCAAGGGTCTGGAAAATTAAAACCCTCCACCAAGAAGGAAATCTCAGTCTGCTGCTGAGATGCTGTCACTGCAGGAGCTTTTTTAGTAGAAAAAAAGGCTTTCTTGGTTGAGTGCCTCTTCACTGTTTTTGCAGTCCAAAGGGCTTGTTCCTATTGTACCTTTCGTGCTCCAGATTTCTATTTCCTTGAAGCTGAGACATCAGCATGAGATACCCTCCAGGGACATCAGAGCAGAACATGCCTGTACCTCTCTCATGTCAGACTAATCCTTCTTGTCCCAAACTAACCATGGGCAGGCTGGGCTTTCGGGCTGACCTTGTACTCCCATAGGTCCTAGACCCTCATGCAAGCAGCAACCACTTCTTTTAGAAGTGTCCACTGTACAAACCATTTTTGGGAAATACTCTTTTGTCTGCCTGTAAAAAGAAAATATCTTAGTTGTAGAATTCACCCATGAGTTCAGAGGATCAAAGGATATGGTTTCAGTCAAAAAATTATTCATTTAAGATTTCCATTTCACACTGTTCTGGTATGAGTGGGTTTTTTATTTGTAAACTACTTCTGTAAAATAAACTATTTTTGATGGTTGAAAAAAATTACTGGTTTTATTTCAAACTGACAAGAATTATACCTTCCATCAAATCATTCTTTTATCTGCAAAGAGATTGGTTTCACTGTTTTGGAAATACAACACTTTTTGCAATAAAAGCATTTCATTTTGTCTTAAAAGCAGCAGTCAGCCTTTCATGTTTGAATGCTGTATGCTGTAGCACTGGAAAAAAAAAAAAAAAAAAGGCCAAGATAGAAAAGAATTGAGCTATTTATCAGAGAAAAAATTGCAGTAAGACATTCTTTGGAACCAAGCAGGTGAGGAAAATTATTTTGCTATAATAATAAACAGATTAATTTTCTTTCTGTTAAAGTTCCTTTGCCTTCTTTTGCTCACAGGATGTGAAAGTTTTCTCTCTAAAACTGCCATGTTTTGAAATCCTCATGATGCACCTCCCATGAATTCAGAAACCATGAACACCCCTTTAAACATAAAAAAAAAGCACAGATGTTCAGCTTTTCTAAGAATTCAGCTGTTTTTTCCCTTAGGACTTTCAATACTTTTTATATGACACTGATACAGTGATATGTAGAGAAACACACAGAAGAGTAAGAAAATATTTTTTGTACAGATACAAGAGATGTTGTCTGCAAATGACACATGTTCCCCAAGACATGCTCATGGTTCTGCACAATAAAATGTTTTACTAAAGAAGTTTACATAAACATAAAATATAAGAAACATCTTCAGCTACTACTCAGTATGACTCTTATAAATTGAGAAATACTAAAAATTCAAAAGCATGATAACATTGGGAAGAAATAGAAGATTATAAATTATATATTCATTATTATTTATTATTAAGTATTAATTATATATTATATATTAATTCATAAGCAGTCGTGACAGAACTCCAATGGACTTAAGAGTTCTCTAAAAGATAGGTATATTTGACTCATAAACCTCTAATAGGCTTTTGTGTAGCCAGAGGACTGTTTAGAAACAAATTTATGAAGGAATTCAGGACTTAATCATTGATATTTCACAATTTACCTCTCAAACTTGAACTTAGAAAAACAGTGCATACAATAAGAAATTCATTCTGCTCTTACAATCAGCTGGAGTTGCACAGATAAATACCAGAGTTTTACTAGAGAAATCTTTTAAACTGAGACATGAGACCATGACCTTTTGAAAGACATATTCTCAAATGAGTTTTTTTTCTACAGGATGATGCCAAATCCTGGATCCTGACAATGCCATTGAAGCATCAGTAATAGGAATTCTATCACTGAAAAACAATAATTTTGCACAAGGGAAGGGAAAGCCCCCCTTTCCTTTTCTTTTTTTTTTGGGGGGGGGCGGTGGCTGTGTTCCTATTCAAAACAATTTTCTCAGGTTGCTGTGTTTTTTTGTCAGCCTTTTTTATTTCTCTTCTATGACAATGAAAACCAGAAAATAAACAAAGACATCCCTGGCTCTCAACCTCATTGATTTATTTGCAGCTGGAACGGACCTGACAGCCTACATCACACAATTATATGTGGATTCCAAAGGCAATGAATAATCACCTCTAGGCTCAGATGAAAACACATGCATTGCTCCTATCCCTTCCTTTGTCACTTTAAGACATGTTTGAGCATACTCTATGCTCAATACTCAAAACGCAGCAGCACTTAGAGGTTCCAAATTCAAATTTTGCATGAGGAGACATTCAAGACAGATTCTGCCAGAGCAGAGCCAGAATCACAGAGCTGGTTTAGTGCAACTGGCAGTTAAAAATCACTTTTGGGAGGCTTCTTTCCCCAGTGCTGCTGGCTGTTTTCCAATAGCTACACCACTTAATCCTAGACCAGCATACACTTTCTTTAGCCCTTCCAAAGCCAAAAATAGTTGCTGGGCAGGAGATCTCTGGATTCTGCCTGATTTTCTTCAGTAAACAAGACTCACACTAATCTTTTTACAGTTTCAACAGGTCTGCCCAGTGCTGCTGAGAGGACAACAGCCACCCTCCCACTGTGCCTTCTCAGACACTTCTCAGGTACCTCCTCCTTTGGCTCTAGACTTTCCTGTGTACTTACTGCCCAAACTATCCAAAACCCCATGTCTGTCTTCCTCTCATAATGTGATCCCATTAATTTAGCAGTTTTTGATTACCTTTCACTGAGAAGCATTAGAAAAATACATAAAAATAAGATGCTTTTATCTTCGGTCTTCCTAGTTCTTAGTCTTTTCTGGTGTCTTTTTCCATAGTTCAAGTCTCAGACTTTAATGGGGCTCCAGGGAAGCTGTTGGGATTTGATTGTCAAATGTCCTCAAACAATAATCCTGCTAATTCAGGAAGACTGTAACAGCTGCAGAAGTGAAAGATTAGTTCTAGCTCCAGCATTTGAAACCATGCTCAGCTCTCAGCCACAGCAAGGTGTAGTGGAGAAAGCAGACAAATGAGCAAAAGATACAGTTAAACACACACACACACATTAAATTCAAAAACACACAAAATGCTGGAAGTACAACAGGCATCTCAGTAGGATCCCTACAATTACAGATGATTTGAGCAACTGTGTTGCATTTGAGCAACCGAGCAACTAGCTACACTAGAAATGACCTCAGCACAATCAATCCTCAACCTGCAACAAACCTTCTGACCTTTGCCTCATTCTACTGGCAACACATAAACACAAGTAAGTTGGTTGAGCTGAATTTGCAGTCCTTCAGATGGAAAATATGTATATATAGCAGCCCTTTTCAAACTGTAGAGAAATTATTTTCCTGTACTGCCATAGATCTTTTAGAAATATCACACTCCTGCTTGCATGTGTACCTGTATATGAAAAAGGGACAGAGAGGATCAGCCAGTATTACTGATCCACTAATACAGATTCTTCAGACATAAGGAATCCACATGTATTTTTGGACAACAGAGTGAAACCCACAACCCCAAACTACCTGTAAGAACTAACAGTCAACAAACAAAAGATGCTAACACTAACATTAGTGACACTAATACTCAATAGCAAACACAGTCTCCTTGGTGACACACACCATCCGCACATTTTAGGGCCACACACAGAGTTGCCACATTTGCAATGGCTTTCTGAACTGAAAGGCCCAACAAACTCTCAAAATCAAACAGAAAACTTAATTCCTTTTGCTAAGAGGAAAAGTTAGAATAGCAAAATGTATGTCTAACATAACATCTTTCAAAGAAAAACATCCCTTTTCAGTCTGCACTCCTCCTACTGCCTTTTATTCTACACTCACAGTCTCACAGCAGTTTTTGGTGATATTTACACAGAACCTACCACAATGCCTGTGACTCAGGCACACAGCACTACTGCCATATGAAGTATTATGCCTTATAACAGTAACAGAAAAAATGAGTAATACCCCACATGAGGAAGGTTTATTTAATCGTTCGGGTTCCCTATAGAGATATAGCTTGAAAAACAATCCAATAAACAATACCATGTATACTCATTTGCCAAAATAGGATGCATATGTGGGTTTAGAGACCTCCCTATGAGTCTCAGAAACAAAAAAAACCCATGTTACAGCCAAAGCTACAAGATGTTATGGACCACATTTTACCTCTTGAGGAATCCAGCAAACTCTCTGTGTGGTAGCCAAGGCAGAGTTCATCAGAAAAACATGCCTCCTATGACTCTATGACTGGCCACCAATTAAGTTCTTGGGTTTTTTTTTTTAAATGCCTGCCAGAGTCCAGGAACTGTTATACATATACATATACACAGTATTGAGATGCATCAGAACCACATCAGAAAGCCAGTCTACAAATGAGACCATTTTCTGTGTATTAAAGTTTGTCTGCCTGTACTTCCACAGATACACTGATCGAGGTCACTTCTGACCCTCCAGAACAGCAATCTATTCCCAATAATCTCCTCCCAAACTGTAACAAAGTCTGGGGTAAACCTTTTCATTCTTATTTTTCAACATTTACTTATTTTCAAAAACAGTATCATATTTATTCCCAGAAACATTTCACAATCCCTGTGCTGCAAACAAAACACAATCTTTTCCTGTATAATTAACACCAGGCATCCCTGCAAGGAGTGAAAGAATAAGAGTTTCATCACAGTCCCCTGTTCCAAGAGGGCTTCCAAGGGGACTTCTAATAGGAAAGCCCATGGACTGATTTCTAATAGGAAATCCAAGACAGAAAAAGAATCTGCAAGCATGATACTGAAATGCATGTAAGAAGTACATCTGGATTAATTCCTATTAGATTTCTATCCAAGTTCAGACCTATCCACTTAGATCACAGCATCCTTCTACCAACAGCTGGGATTTCAAAAACACATCCATTTAATAAATGGCACTTTTTGTAATTCACCATCAAAGAAGAACATAGTTTTACAACATTTGGAGGAGCACACAGAAATTTATTATGTTCAGAGGTCCTGTTGAAAAACACCCACAGTATTTTTACTCTGTGTCCAGGTGTGACTGCCTCCTCATGGCATAATTATCCTTCTGACAGCCCTTTCACCTGCACTGGATGTCTCGTCTGTCCATCTGGACATGACTAACCAAGTGAAAAGGTTGGGGAAGTCAGTGATGTTGCCATCATGTTTTGTTTTCATGGGTTATAGGCAGGAATCAAGTACCAAAGTTTGTGCTTCTGCTCAATTCACTTTGAAGTTTGCTGTGGCAGAATTCTACCTGTGTCTGCCATCCAAGAACTACTTAAAAACCATCTGCTGAGCTAAATCTCAGTCATATATTTTGGAAGGACAAGGACTGATTCTGAGGGCTGATAGCCTGATGTCATGAAGTTGTGAAACCTTTCACAAAAAAAAAAGAAGAGTTGTAGGCATCAGAGTGATTTAAGGTACTGTTCAGGCAGGTCACCTCATGCCAAGTGTCTAATGGTGGAGATCTGGACTCTGGTGGGATGGACTTCATGACAGAGGCTATGTTGTTCTGTCCAAGCAGATATTCCAGGCACCCTTTTATCTCTGGTGTATTTCCCAAATGCTTCTGGGATCATTGCTCTATGTGGGATTTCAGACTGAATTGTTGTGGGGTGGTAAACAGTGAGTCAAGCCGGAGATAAGCCAGAAACTTCCTAACTTTCTGAAATAGTAATGTTTAAATCGTGTTGGTGCAAGAAATAACCTTAAAGTCTTCCTTCCTTCACGCTTACTTTGCTCCTTCTTACACTGAAGGTTGCTGAATGATATGCCAGGCTTAGTAGAACTCAGGCCTTTCCTCACTGAGACACCAAAGCATCTTTGAAAATTCAGAGACTGGAAGGGATATGAATGGTCAAGCCCACAGAGAGGGCTGGGGAGCAGAACAAGCTACTACACTCTAGTACACATGAGCTCATGTGAAGTTCTGCTGCTGGTTCCCAGAAGAAAACCCAGTGAGGGAAAATCTGGAGTGAACAAAGCCCATGGTTTCCATATAATTGTGTGGCACTGGAGGACAGCAGAATGTTTTGTCAGGAAGGTCTTTTGAAAAAGGTGTTTTTCTGACCTTTTGAGAAACTACTGATCCTCACAAGCAGAATGTCCTCAAACTTTCAAATTTGAGAGAACGATTTAAGAGACAGACTAAGACCCAGTGATGACTCCAGACTAAACAATTTAGCTTGATAGAAAAAGTTCCCTCAAGATTTTTTTGTTTGTTTTTAATAATGGATTCAGTCAATAGCCAGGAGGAAAAATAGTTTCAAAACCTCTCATGGTAGTTCAATGCACCAAAACCCACTTGTGCTTGCACCTATGGGAAGTACTAAATCACCACGGTTCAAGAAACAGACTGCCTTTTTCTTCTAGAACTAGAAAGAAAGAGCTTTCCTCACCAGACAATGACTGCCTGTGGGCAGTTCAGTTAAAGATCTCTGATCTTCTGGCATTGACTAGTCATGTTCGCCCATCCCTATTCCTCACTGACAAATCCTTTGTTACCATCATGATCAGAAGCACCTGCTGTCTGAGGTAAGGATATTAATTTCTTTTAATCTGCAACACACAGAATGTAATTCTGGAAGTGCCTTTTTTTTATTCTGACTTATACAAGTCTAACTTGCATTCTGATGCAATACATGTGATAATGAATAACAGACAGAGTTAAAATAAATCAATTGCTCTTATGTGACATTACCAAGCTTCCAGCAGTGGCATGAAACAAAAAGGAGTTCAAAAACACCATGGGGAGTCACAATGTGTAGCACTACAGCAGGAGAAGGAAATATATTCCCTGGCTGCAGCTGGCCACCAGCTCAAATCCTGACCAAACACACTTAAGCAGTTATTGTGCAATAATGACCTTGTTTATGCTCTGATTCTTTTCTAAGCTATGCTATACAGTAAATTGAGGGAGTTCACTGTAACTCTTGTTGAGTAAATTCACATCAGTGGGAACTGGACTCTGGTGAATGGACTCATGACTACACTCCAAGGGTCAGTGATCCCAAGCTGAGACACAAGTCAGAAGTGTAAGTTTGAAAGGGAAGAGAGATTACTGGTTGTGAAACGAAAGGAACACATTTCACCATCAGCCCATATTATGCAGCAAAGTGACTGCAAAGTCTTCAGCAGCAGCTCTTATGTAACTCAGAAGATGCTCTACAGGAGAACCAAGGAGCACTACTGATTTTGTGGCTATGTGCTAGATGATTACAGAACAACTATCAACTATCAAACTATTGCTTTAATCATGTAAACCAGTGTCCTGCATTAGAAAAGAGGCCACATGCTGACTGCTTTTAGGAAGGCTTTTTGTTGTTGATTTTATCCCTTTGGATTCTCTCCCTGTCCCTGCAGTGTCCTGTCTCTGGCAGAGCTGGTAAAAATTAATACTAGATGTTAAATTTATTCTTACAAGTTGAAACACACAAAAAAATAATTACTGTCCTAATACTGGGCCAACTGGGGCCATTCAGCTCCACCCATAATTTAGTATTTTTTAGTATTTCAGTATTGACCTTGGCCAATATCAAACTTTAGATGTGCCACTCTGTAAATATATACCCTTAAGCTTGTGCCCTCAGAATCTCTTTCACCATCACTGAAGAGCATGCAAATTAATCTGGTCTGAACTATCAGTCTTAGGATGAGTTAAACTGCACACAAACAAGTGTCCTCTTCACTGATCCTGTAGGTCTGGAGAAGCTGAGAAGGGGACAGAGTCATATTCCACCCTATACATCTCATTCACAGTGACCTGGGATACCATTGCAGTATTCTGTGTTCCACTGCAGCCTTCTCTCTGCCACACTGGTGAATACCACCTCTACTCAGCTGTAAAAACCTGAGTATTGCCAAGTGTGTATTGCTGTGTGAAGTTCAGACACTGGGGAAAAACATCTTCATTTAACTTATGTAAAATTTGTCAAGTGTACATAACACTGCAGCCCTACAAGTAGTAGTGAGAATATATTGTATAGAGATGTTCTAATCACCACATGAGGAATGGATGTAGATTCTGGAATATGTTTAATTTCTAAATTATGATCATTTGCAGTAACTCCTCAGATATCAAACTAATTTTAAACCATAAAAGACATTTAAAACATTTAAAATCATAAAGCCCTGGAAGCAAAATATAGAAAGAATTTAATTGAGGAAAAACATATCTAATATTCTCATTAATTTATGTAACTGAATGTCTTTGTGGATTTTTTTTCTTCACAGCTTTCTGGTATTTTTTGCTTTTAATCTAAATTTTATGAATTTATTATTTTCATTTATTTTCTTTTGTTGACCATTTCATAATACTGAAGCTAGAGCAGTAATACCGGTGAATAAAATACTGGACCAGACAGTTCACCCTTTTTGTGGTTCTTAGGCCTCTGTGTAAATTTTTGCTGCTGTGAATAATGCTACTCAAAGAATACTACCTCCCTGTATGTATTTACCCCTACATCACACAAAGCAGTCCTGTAAGATATTTAATTCTATTCCATTCCAACACAGCTGAATTACAGTGCACATTTTCATCAGCCAATTGTACCTAAAATGAAATAAAAACAAAACAAAGCGGGTTTTTTTTAAACGACACCGCATAAACACTATAAACAATGTAATTTAATCTGTATTAACTAATTCATATGCTTATTGTATGTGCCCTCTTGGTACAATTTAGAGCACATAGTGCTATGTATAGTATGTCAATTCTCAAAGCATGAGGTGTGGGACCCCATAAAGCACATAAAGTCAGGAAACTTCAGACTATTCAGTTCCTTAAAGCTAGATTGTTAACATAAGAGATGTGCAAGACTATGGAAGCACAGTCAGAGTCTGTATGAAT
Organism: Parus major; assembly: GCF_001522545.3. Classification (NCBI taxonomy): domain Eukaryota; kingdom Metazoa; phylum Chordata; class Aves; order Passeriformes; family Paridae; genus Parus; species Parus major. Next base: position 10,154,813 of record NC_031799.1, read on the forward strand.
CTTTCATTTGTCTGAGATTGCTGGAAGACTAAAACATGAAATCTGAGATCTGTCTGCTTCTGTTTTCCAACACTGTTATCTCAGGTGCCAAGAAGAATACAATGCCTGTATGAAAACAGACCTTCTTCAAAGACTGCACGGATGAAGGGGAATTCAGTCACAGAGAACTCTGACAGTGCTTTTCAGTGCAAGGACAGCCTGTGCTTGGAACAAGGTTTAAAGAGTACAGTCTTGTCAACTGGGTGCAGGACAATTCCATTAAAAAGGGGAGGCAATTCTTAGTGTCATGTCAGTGGAAAACACAAACACGTTCTTCGTGCAAAGTGTAACAGCAATAAAGCTGTTACGTACTATGCAGTGTGGCAGGTAAAAATCATTCTTCTCTCATATTCTGGCTTCTGCAGTGCTACAAAAATACTTTGGACTTAAACACCATTTCCTCAAAACATTCTTTGCAGATCCTTATTGTCCTGCAGAATCCTTTCCTAGACAGTTGCAACAGCAGCCAGAACCTAATGTTTGTTTATCCCTTTCAAACCCTCTTCCCTTGCTCCTTGCTAAGGCTCCCTACCAGCTTTCCAGTAATTGCAAACTGCAGTCAGCAAAGGGCAGCTAAACTGGGATTAATGCAGTGTCCCACACAGCCCATGCTTGCCTTGAATTTCTGGCTGTTCCTGGAGCAAAAATTAGAAAAATTTAGATTAGACAAATGGGGTCTTTCCTAGCTATTTAGGAACTCTAATTGGTTTTAAAACAGCAATATGGGTAAAACCATTCACAGGCTTAGTGACAAGGTCTTCACCACCAGTTACATGCCACAGACTTACATCTTCCCCTAATTCAGTAACACCATTAGTCAAAATTAAAAGCTTTCACCTGAGAACAGCATTACTTTTTAGTCCAAATTGTGTCAGCTTTGCTTTCCCAGGGCAGTAACTTCACAGGCTGCTGATGAAAGATACTGAGAGAGTTAGAAAATCCATTAATATGAAGTGTAGTTTCCCCAAACAATTAAGTGCAAAATAACAACCAGAATGGCATTTTTGTTTAAATGGCATTTATTTGGCTAATAACCCTGTTCATATTACAAATTCCAGTCGCCAGCTGTAATCATTCCAACAAAGTTGCAGCTTATTGCAGCTATACCTAATATGGCATTGAGTTCCAGACTTTGGAGCACTGCACTGTGCTTATAGCCTATTTCTGAATAAAATCCTCCTCATCAGCCAAGTTATAAAATGAACAGAAAAAGCAGGGGCACATTCCACTTCAGTTTATTGCACTAACTCCATTTTCCCCCAATACAATCAACAGTTTCTCAAGACCTTTGCAAGTACTTAATTAACATTTCTTTAAACATCAACATACAAATCATGGGCACATCACTAACATAAAGCCTCATAAGGAAGCCCTGATAACATATCCGGTTTTTGGTTCCTTGTTTTTATATCAAAACTGCAATGGAAGCTGAAAGGAACCAAACAGCCAAAAATTTACAATTTTATGTTTTAAGGGAAAGAATAAATGAACTCTCTGATGCATTATACTAAATGTTTTAAAGCACTGAGCACATCTGATTTTCATCTCTCTGTATTCAGTTAGTATATATAAAATGGGATACTACTACCACGTTAGCCTATTTAGGTTTGTGAAAAATCCATGAATTTTTGTGTGTCACACTCATGAGCATAGAAAAACTTGAATTACCAAAGTCTGTTCAGAAAAAAAATTAAAAAAACAACAAACAAACGTATTTTCATCAAACAAAACAGAGTAAGCAATGAGAAACTGCTGAATTAGCAACAATTAGGTGTCATTATGAACACTTGAAAGAAACAATACAGAAAACATTATGACCAAGTGTTTGAAAGATATACCACGTGCACCCTTGATTCAATACTACTTGTAACAGAAACATTGCAGCAGGCATTTCTCAACCTTAAAGCTGTTAAGGTGGATTTCTTCAAGAAAACCTTTTCTTTTTTTTTTTAATTTTGCATTCTTCCCACACATTGTCATCTTTTGCAGGAGTGATATATTTGACAAATACACTATTCTTCCTGCTCCAAAGCATCTTCCATCAATAAAAAGGCCATACAGCAGAATGAAATTACTATGTGGAATGAGTGGCAGCTATTAAAAAAGTAGAATCAAAACCAGAAAGAAAACAAAGTACACACAACCCACCAAGAACAGTGCTTTAACATAACTGTTCTAATTCTCAGTGACAGAATTACAGCATGGTTAAAAAGACCATACATATGGCTTTCCAGTACCTACTACTCACAAACACATGAAATCAGCAAAATCCTACTTCTGAAAGTTCAAAAGGATGCAGGACACTGAGTCTGCTTCCTACAGACTGAGTGTTCTACTTTGAATGAACATCCAGACATAATTACACATTCATCATCTCAAACTTCCAGATACAATAATCCTTTTTTTTTGCATGCAATCAGCATCCTATTCCTGGAACCTGAGGAGAGTTTTTCTAGGGCACTTAACAGCTTTCCATAAAATTTCTCCTAAGGAAGAAGATTAAGCAGTTCTTCTCATGAGGTTCACCTACATTTCTTTAACTCAATTTACTTCAACACAATCAGAACCAGGGAGTCCTAAATAAGAGTTTCCAGGAAGCAAAAAGCTGATTGAAAAGAAACATATTCACCCACTGTTGCGCTCATGTGGCTCATGTAATTTTCCACATTTTTCCTTTGTGCACACCTTTTCCAGTGGTCAGACTGTACCACCCAACCACACACAGCCTCTACACCTTGGTTCTAGAAACCTTTCTCCTCTCCAGGGAACCCAAAAACTGCCTGTGAGGGACACTTCTGTACAAATTTACCATGTGTGGGAAGGACAGGGCTTCTCAATCTCACCAAAGAAGAACTTTAAAGAACAAACAGCAATGATGGATGAGGTGTCCTTAGTGACAGAAATAGAATATCCGAATAACTTCAGGTCTCAGGTGCAATTCTAAACTCCAACCAGTTTTCTCTAGCTGCTGACATTTGGGATGAGTCAGATGCAAATGCATTCCAGCTAAAGGACTGTAAAAAAACACTAGTGGGTAATACCTTTCAGAAACACCCTAATCAAAATTTTAGCTGCACATGGTTGTGGAAGATTTCCTAGAGAAACTGCCTTCAATGAAAATTTGACTTTGGAAAAGAAACACTCAAGTTCAGAATGAAAAAACACATCTGGGACATGGATGGAATACCAGCACAGCAGGAATACCTGCACAGAACTGACACCTTGCACCTACAATGCAGTTGTAGGTTGCAATTGCAACAATGAAGTTGAAGAGGCCACTGACAATAAAGGACATTACTCATTTCTAATGGTCTTTCTAAAGAAGAAATGGTTACATTTTGCATCAGTGGAGATTTCTTATCAATCTTAACCAGAGGAAAGGAAAAGGTAAGTTTCAATAAGCAGCACAGTCATCCAACAGATCGCTACAACCAGCTACCACACACCCACAAACCCCACATTTCCCAGGGAGATGACACACTTTTGGTCTCTCCTGTTGTAAGGCCACCATATTTGGGATTGCAATCTGAGTATCTTCCTAGAAATAACAAAACTCTGAAGAGAGACTGAAAGAACTTGAATACAATCTGTGCCACTAAGTGTTATCTTTAGAGATCCAACTGAAGCAGTGAAGATGAAACTAACCTGCATCTGTGGGATTAGAATGGATCTTCCTCACATCAAACTGTCCATGAATCTCTGAAAGGAACCAACACCACTTTCTGCAACACAGCAAACTTACAAGAATCATCTGGATATGCCAAACAATTTCCTGCACTTGTGGGACTCCAGGTACTTAATGCGTCCTTGGTCTCCCTTCTGCACCAGCAGCACATGGACATTTCACTTCCTAATGTTAAACACTGTCAAAACATGTCTAAATGGGTGAAATTCAAAGTAAGAGTCTGATACCTAAATTCAAGTAGGTTGTATTATCTCTGTAGGCCACATTAATCAACTGGTATCACTTTGAGCCAAAAAGAAAAACAAACAAATACAAAAAGTCCTTCCCCCTCCCTCCCCCTGCCATCTTCCCTAGCACTTCAGTAAATAATTCCACAGCACATTGCATGCATGAGTTTGAAAACAATAATTCTGAAATTGCCAAACCTGAAACAGTAGGTCAGATTCATCCATTTAGGACCTAAACTCAGTTTCAACCCTTCCATTTAATTTTTGCTACTCAGGCAGGCAGCCTACTAGAGGGACACTAGGGACTACCCAGTTTTCATGACTTTACAATGCACGCTCACAAATTCAAAAAATACAGCCAAGGTATAATGACTGACTCCTGTAAAAAGAAATTTAGTCAACTTAACGAAAGAACTCAGAAAAAAAGTCAAGTCCATCTGCTTACCTCGCTTGCACTTTAGTGTTCTTTTAGAAGTAATGCTCAGATGTGATTTGGTGAACAATACAACCCACAAATTCAAACATAATACATTGAAATTCAAACAAAACATGAAGCTCACATCTACGCTAGTTAGTTTAAAAAGCTTCAGAGAGGAGAAAAAAAAAAAAAACACAAATAAGGGTTTTCTCAATAATACACATAAATCACTGTGTACAACACCAACAAGTTTATCAAATGATAGAAAAGTAAGACTTTAAATTAAAGTCTCCATTGATCCATTGACCCAAAACTGGGTAGTACAAAAGTACTCTTGCCTATACCAGAAAAGACAAATATGTAAATATATATCAGACCGACCAGCATGGTATTAAATGACATTAAGTCTCCAGTACAGCCTGGACAGATTTTCAGTAAGAGCCACACCAGCTAGGATTGTAAGGTGTTTGTTTTCAGATGGCATTTTGACCCACCTCTGTTATTTACGAACATCACAAATCTTTCTCAGGTCTAGCACACTGGGTAATTAAAGCATTAAGAAAAAATACAAGAAGCTGCACATCATCCATTTTGGCTTTATTACTGTACTGTCTCACACTGCTTCTCCTCAGCATGCACAGCACCAGCTACTTTTGGTCAGATTTTTTTTATTGTTGGTTTTGGTTTGATTTTCTTTGTAGGGTTTGGGGCAGGGTTTTTAAATGGCTATGCCTCCCTCTTCATTTCCATAGAGAGAACAGGTACCTTCCCCTAAAAAGAGCAGGAACTGAACTATGTACATGCAGATAAAAGAAAGAACAAAACTTTATTGATCATTTCCCTGCTCTGGCTCCCCAACAACTGCATTTTTAAGAGTTGGGGACCACACATTCTAAAGAAATCTACAGTCAAAACCAGAAAAACAGTCTCATTTTCCAATCTGATTACATCTGTATAGCTGCTGATGTTGGATGTTCAGATAAAAGCTGGAGTTGAAGGCTAAAAAATAAAGTTCTCTATCTTTAGGATGTTTACATTCTGAAAGCTTGGAGATCTTCCTTTGAAAAGCAAATGAAGAAAGCAAACGTTAAGATTCATGTGGTCTATGTTAGGGAAGGGCTATACAATTATGTCCTTCTTTCAGCTCAGTGGCTTTGAATACTTCAGATAGAATCAATTTAGTCACCTATTTAGGCAAACACACCACAGATTTGAGCACTTAATTACAGATGGTAGAGATCCAAGGCTAAAGTAAGTCCTGCGTTTTCTGGATGTGCCAGGGAGAAATGAAAGCCTCCTGAATTAAGCCTTGACATGGCTCACCTACTTACTGAGCACAATATTCTCCCAAGAAGATGAACGTTATTTCCTAAAACCATCGCCATGACTACAATTAACCTTACCTTGCCTTCACTAGAATCCACATCTACAGCCAAGCTGCAGATGAGATGTTGGTGTGTAGGAGCTGTCAGGGTAAGATAGATCCATAAAGCCTGAATACTTTTGTGGGACTGTGCCAGGATTTTACACAGCTGCCTTAACAACTGAATAGGATTCAGAATCTTATCTTCATCTATCTGGTCTCCCTTTTTTTTCTCTTCAGCAGGACTGAATGAAAATACATACTGCAGTAACTTCTGTTATTGAACACAATAGGTTTTTCAGCAAATATCACTTTGAAAAGTAGGTAATGTCTTGAACCCACAGAATTACTAGTATCCATTTCACTGAGAATTCTAGACACTTTTGAAATAAAATTTCTTACCTCCATCTGCCACTAATGTGGCCCTATCAATGCACAGAAGTGAGTGCTGTCCAAATTTCTTTATTAGTCACTTGTCATTAATTCATCATACAACAGAATTATACAGGTATTATAGAGAATAAGAGTGTATCAAACAGAGGGTGACCATGCCCCACCAAACATATGCATTTTTCAAATACTACTTTCACAGGAGAAAGGAGTGACTGAGATTGGAGCTGCAGCACCAAAGGAAGGGAAATTCAATCACTGACAACTGCAGGGACAGTCTAGGCTCCTGCAACTCTGCAAGGAGAATATATTTGAAAACTCAGATCTGACAGGCTTCAAAAAAAAAGAAAAAAAAAGAAAAAAAAAGAAAAAAAAAGAAGGCTGTAATGAGTTTCAAGCATGCTTCAGCTGGAAAATGTATCCTTCTCATACATCCCCTCTCTGTGCAAGCTAAAGAGCATTCATCAGTTTTCCTAAGTTCAGCACGTACAATAAGGGGATATGACAAGGGTAAAAACCCAAACCAATAACTATGAGATGCAGTCTATAAAAATGATTGGGAGATTAGGATTTATCTAGGTTAATGTGTACCTCTTCTTTGACCACAAGAAAAATAATAAAGAAGAGCTTATTTGAAGACAATATGAAGGAAGGTCATCTGTGTCAGTCACGCACATCCCTCCACTTTCTCTAAAAAGATGAGTTATTATTTCAAAGACATTCCTATATATCACCAGGTATGAAAAGCCTTATAGCCCAGAGCCACATGGAAAAAGGCACTTCAATTTCATTTATTACTTTCACATAGCAGAGGTGCAAAGCAGGCAAAAGCACAGAGAGAACACTCTGGACTTTATTAAGTTTTTCAACAGAAATGTTTATTCAAGGCAGAACTGAAGTTCCACACTATCTTTAAAGTTCAGCTAAGTGGTAGGACTCAAGCAACCAATGTCATCAGATGGTAACTTAGCAGCTGTTGATAACAAGAATGAACCTGGATACCTGATTATTTAATATATTTCTAGATTTCAATAAACTGCCTCTCATTTAAGACTTAAAATAAGGCCTGTATTTATTTACAGCACAAGACAGCAATGGGGTAAAACACAACAGCTGGTGTTGAATTCACCTTATCCAGGACAGAAGAGTTGTATCTGGGCTGCTGTCAGGAGGTGGAGTTTGGTGGAACTGGGCCTTCCTGGTACCTGAGGTCATCCAATCCTTGCTCATGCACATTGATACTCACATAGTGCAGATGAGGTGAGCTGCTACACAGTCTCTGTGATACTCTCCTTCAATTACCCAACGATTCACAGAAGGCCACTAAGCCCTCTTGTCCATCTGAGTAGCAGCTAAACAGCCTGACTGCCTCTCAGCCCTGTCCAGCTCTTCACTCTTGCAGTATCATTACAGAGTCTGTTCCCTTCGTTACAACTACCTGAGAAGAAATAATTCTTGAACATAGCAGACCTACATGTTATATCAAGAGCAAAAACTGGCCCTCAGATATGAAACCCAGTGCTTTCTACTATACATTTACAGACAGTTCACTCTGTATTAAAAAAAAAACAACAAACAACTCATACCATAGAAGCAGTTTTTAAAATATAAAAGCATTTATAAACAGAGCAGGAAATCACACTTCTATTTATTTGACATCCTTCTATTCTTGCATCTATGGATATCTCCGTAGCATACATATTTCACACCTATAGGAGACATTGATGGAAAGATCAATATGCCGAAAAAACCAAAAAAAAACCACAGTGTCTGCTTCTAATAATTTAATTTAAGATAAGGAATAATAGGTTCATTTAGCATTTTACTGGATAACAGAGGGAAGTGAGAGACAAGAGTATTCCAAAATTAACTCTCATTTTTGTTGTTAGCTATTGATGACTTTGATTGTCATGCATTATTAACTAGTTCCTCAACCAAATCAAAAGCAGTAAGAAATAAAATGAGAAAAAACAACCCTGGGGCTATACTTGAAATGAGAAGAATGCACATATTTTTAACCAGATGGTTTTCCCTCTGAGTTACAAGTTTATAGTATCAAATCATTACTCCATCATATTAAGTATTGGTACTGTCTTGCTCGCACATGTTTTTAAATTCTAAGAAATCCTAACTGCTGTATCACCTGCAGCAGAGACTTCCAGGGAATGTTACGAGACTGAACATTAATCTTCCCAGTGTCAATCTGTTTATTGCACCCCAGAGTAGAAAACCCCATCAGCTCTGCTATGGTCTCAAGCATACTCAGTGAGATCAAATATTTGTCAAGATAATTTGTTTTGGCTGGAATGGAGAAAGTAAAGGGAAAAGACACAAAAAGGCAAAAATACACCATTTTGTTGAGAGCTGATGTTAAATTATAGAGCCTTGACTAGACAAAATATCTCATTAAATCAGTCAAAGAGTAGGGATTTAGAGTATACCTTTAGGAGCCTCCAGGTATGACATAAACCTAGAGTAAAACCAAATTAGCCAACGCAAAAATCCTGGCTGTAGTAACTTCATTCCTTTCTGAATGTGCAGGCTTAACCCCTGCTTAAGTCAGGGATAACATCGTAGATTCCCTCCATATAATTTTATGTGCTTGAAGTACCTATGGAAGTTTTTAATGAAAAATAAACATGACCTGTGATAGATAAAGCTGTGAAGCACCAATAACCTCAGTTCAGAGATCAGCTGCTGAAGGACACTCTCAGAGGCCTTCATAAGGATGACCCTTACGAAGGCTGGAACCCCATCCCATGCAAACACACTCCCGCCTCAAAATCCAAAAGCATCTAAAATAAACCCATAAAAATGTCTGAAATAAACCCTTAAGAATCCTGTTCTAAGAGCACTTGTTTAAATCATCAAAACCCCCTAAAACTGGTCCATAGCTCTCTCTGGATGTACATAGTTTTGCTCAGCCTCTCTTTAAAACACTGCAACCAAACCAGCAGTACAGTAACAATCAGAGAGTTACCCATCCCACTCAGAAATCCTCACGAAAGCCCAGTTAACATCTGTGGCTCGATTTTTTCAAAACAGAGACAGGACATCAGGCCTCATCAAAATGCTGCATCATGGTGTTTCATGCCCTCCTGAGAACCGGTTTCTCAGAAACAAGGGAGCACAAATGTTTGGCCTTCTAATTCACAGCAAAGAATTATTTTACAAGACATTTCAGTAAATGAGGGAAGCATATCAAATACCATCTCTAAAAAGAGCAAGAGCAAGTTGCTATGTATTTTTCAGCAATAATTAACTGACCATCAACCCTGCAAATGCCACTTACTTCCTTTCCTATGACTACTGTTTTACCTCTTGTTTCAATATGCAACAGCCTGACAGACACAATGGCAAACAACTTTACGGATCATTGTTCCTGGACTCACATACAAGCTGTATTAATGTTCTTTTCCCCAGTGTTAAATGTTTTTGATAGCTAAGAGAAAGGCTCCATAGTGTAAGAGTTAGTTGCTGGATGAGGGCATCCCACTGTGGGCTGTATTTGGCACTTCTTTCCTATAATGTGAAAGCATGACACCCATTAGTATAATTGAGATTTACAAGCCTGCACAATGAAGCAAAACTTATAAAAGACCCAAGAGAGTGAACATAAGCTATCATCAACAGGGGAGAATTTGACGCATAAACCATAATGCCATTACTAGAGCGTTTCTGCCTTTCCTGAAAAACAAAATTTTTGGTAATGTTTTGTACTCACATAGTTCATCTATTTTGTATTTTTATCTCATATCAGTTTTTGAAACTAAAAGTGAAAAGCCAAACAAATAAAGCCATCCTAAAACATGACACAGCCACACAGTAATAAAATTTTAAATCTTTGAAAAGAAGAAATTCATGTAATCAGGGAGACAAATGTTCAGGTCTTAATTTCTTCAGCTTTTTTATTAGGTATTTTAAAGGATCAAGCTTATGCAGATGGCACAATTTGAATAACCTCATTTTCTCTGAAGAACTGTCATGAAACCACTATTTTAAAAAGAGTCTGTTTCTTTTGATGCTGCTAAAATTGCAATCAAAACCTGGTAAATCGAAGCTATGGTTCTGAATTTGTCCACTAGAGCTTTTTTCAAGTCCAAACTAAGTTTAAACACAATGGCTTATCAGCCCACACGCTGCTGTGTTATTTTAATTGATGCAGTCCTTGCAATATCACATTAATAAACAAAACCTACCTACTTCCACTGACATCATGAACAAGTCATGCTACCTGGCTCAGAAACAAGGACTGGTATTTACAAATTTCCCCAGCAGTGTGTCAGGCAAAATGAACAGATTCCTAGGTCAGCAGAGAGGGAGAATTAAAAAACTGAACTGCTGTAGGATCTACCTTGTCTACACTCTTTCTACCTCAGGGTACACTGATTACACAGCAGTGAAACACAAATATAAAATACCTGTTCGTATTGAAATGAAATTACAATAAAAAATTAAAAATGACAAATATAACCTCTGTTGTGAAATTAAAATGAGCGAACTGTTGACACACAGAACAAAACAAAACAAAACAGAATTGTTTTCAGTGTTCATGTTTTGTAGATGGGATGTAGCATTGTCCTGCAATGTAGTCATACTATTCCTACTTTGAAAATTACTAAAAAAAGCGTTAAAGAGTGAAGCTTGTTCCCTAAATCTTTATATTTCTAGGGACAGGAAATTTTGGTAACTTGTATCCAAGAGTTGTAAAGGAAAGGTCAAGAACACCTGGGAACTTAAGGTGGTGGGTGCTCAATGAAGAACAAGAAGAATTTTTCCAAGAACTCAGAAGAGTCAGTGTTTGCATAGCATGTACTGGAGGCACACAACACATCACAGAACATCACAGTCATGTCAGCGTGACATGATTCAGGGTGGGCAGGAAGGGAAAGAAGGAAGGACAGCTGATATTAGCCAGACTGGTAAAGAATTAACAGCAGGAAGTATGGCCAAAGCCAACAGATCCTATCTAATGAGATTACATTTTTTACATTTTCTAATCACATTTCCTAATTAGATTGCAAGTTTGACCAGAAAACATATGTCTATGACACATTTAGGTTTTCTAAGGCATTTGTCTTGGCACATTTTTATGAAGAATGGTGTTTGTTTTTTTTTAGAGCAATGCTATGTTCATTCCTCTTGATTCAAAATCTGATAACTGAGAGAGCTGAAGTTATCATTATAAATGAGGAGCCATTATCAAGCAGGTACATTTCTAACTCTCTGGAGCTATCAATTTTATCCCTTCTGGCATTGAACAGTCATACAAAGATCTGAAAATCAACATGAAAATGTTCCTGGTCCCATCTGTAGACAGCACAAACAGTGCAGGAACACATCTTTCTCAGGAAGACAGGTGATAAGACACACACCCACCACTGTCATTTGTAATCTGAGCTCCAGGAAACAGTCCAAATTTCTACATGTTCAAACAAAAATTCACACAGAAGAGAAACTATGCTTCTGGAAACTAGGCTTTTATCTGCAGAGCAGAAACTCTGAGAGTCTTGGTTTCATCTTAGGATGGCTGAAAACTGTCCTTAACAAATGTCTGCAGTCAAAAGGGTTAACTTTTGACTGGGAGGTAGACTCCTAGGAGATGCACAACAGATCTGTGAATCTCTCCTGGCACTACCATCTCTTGTTGCAAGTGCTCCTTTACCCCTCTTCTGATGGCAAAGTCACCTCTGCTTTGACTAAGCACTACATTTACTCATTTTCACCAACATCCAGGCTTTTCCCAGCACAGAATAGCTTTCCTAGAAAGCAAATACCAGACTAGACTTGTTTGCTTTCTTCAGAGATGCCATAACAAATTACAAGAAAAGGTATTCACGTCAAAATTACGCATTTGCTGTCTACCTACCACATAGTATTTTGTATTTTTCTCCATGGTCCTCCTGTCTGTACAGTAAAAGCTTGATTTACTCAAGAGATACTTACTGCCACCCTGTTATTCTTTCATCTGTCAGTGTTGATTTACTCACATGAGCAGACTCATGTTTCCTCAGAAACACACTTTTCTCTGTGGTACAGTGACTGCCACTGCTTTGCTCCTCTTCAATCTTTCTATTTTGGCAAATCCAATGCCGCACTTAACTTTCTTTGAAAGGCACACACAGCTCCTGAAAATCAATGGTCTGACCTGTCTAAACCTGTCCCCATTATCAGCCCTTCAATTACGACTCTCTGATGTGTGTTTCTGCAGTGACACACACAAGATGCTTTTACGACAGAGTGCAAAGGAGAAGGAAGGGATGTGTGGCAGCAAAGAATACCCTATGGGTTTTAAACCAGGCTCAAGTCCGTCTTATCCTAAGGACATGAACTTTCTATTTTTCCCAGTAAGCTTGAAAGCATTACCATGCAAGCAGGAACAACACAAAAAAATACAACTGCTTGAAAATTAGCTTTGTTTATATTCCCAGGGGATTCTTCCCAACTACCTCCTCTCTTTCCTATGAGCTTGTTATTTCAATAAGTACCATCTGCAGCCTGCTGTAGTTCTCTGTATGCAATGAGATTGTTTTCTAGTTTAAAATTAAAATACATTTGATTAATAAAAACAAACAAAAATGAAATAAAATAGCAAAAACAATAACAAAACACCCCAAACAAAACAAAACAAAAAACCACACATACAAGAAAACACTAAACAAAAAACCTCAAGCAAACAAACAAACAAACAATAAAAAAAAAATCCCAACCAGTGTGGATACGTGCAAGCTGTTCTGATAACAGAAGTACAGAAACTGGGAGTGTGCTGATCTTGCATCCTCATGTCAGACATCCAATTTCCACAGCTGTTTATACTTCATGAGACACAGCAATACAAAGCAGTCTGAACTGCAGCAAGCAGACTTCTAGCTCTCACAGGCATCCCTTCAGTGGTAACCTGCATCCCTCACTTCTGCCCACAGACAAAGATGATATTCCCAAACATCCCACTGTCTGTTCCTTTCCATCCTTTGCCTCTCATGCCTGGCTTTTCCAACTCTTTACAAACTTTATCAGACATGACTCCAGCATTTCTTTCATAGATTTGAAAACTTTCCTGTAACCTTACTTCTACCACTAGTAGTTACAGAGACAAGTAGCTCACTTCAAACCTTCTACTAAGCAACACATCCATTTTTAAATGGCACTGAACTGTATTTAATAAAGCCCACTAGATAGCAACAGTACTTCTATACAAAGTTCTTGACAAAACCACACAAGTAACATGAGCTACACTGAAGATGCTGACATTAAAACAGATTCAGTAAAACAGATTATAGATCCCACTCTTATGTGACCATCATGTACACTAATAATCCTACAAAAATGGTAACATTATTTAAAGGAACTACCTTCTTACTTCATTATATGCAAGGAAATCTGCATCAACATACTTAAAGATCTAAAATCCTCTGAGCATACAAAAACATTCAACATCACATTGATGTTTACCCTTTTCTTGGCTACACAAGAGCAGAACTTGGCCTTAACTGTGACCAACTTTTGCAAATAATCTTATTTTTTATTGCTCAAAAAATGTTTTGCTTAGAACAAAAATCCCCGCTCTTCTCATACTCCAAAAGCCCCATGAGATACTCTGCCAAACTGCTGCTATACTATTAGACCTCTTACAGTAAATTCACATGCAAAACTAAATCCTCTCCATTTAAATACTCTCTCTAATTTTCATTTCACAACTGGGCTGGGCAAGCAGCCACTCAGCTGGGCAGAGGAGCCAGCTGGCCAAGCTGGCCAGTTCAGGAAGGAACCTGTCAGAGACTGCCCACAGAGGCAGCCAAGAAAACACAGCAGGGTCTCCAGCAGCTCCCATGTGCCCTTTGTGGACACCCACCACACTGACACACCCTGCTGCCCAGCTCTATCACTCTTCCCACCCCAGTCCTGTCCCCTCTTCTCATCTCTAGTTGGAGCAGTTCTACCCATTTCCTAGATTTAAAAAATCTGGCACAACTGATGAGTAAAAACCAATGCATTTTATAACCTGGAACTATTTCCTTTTTACCAACTGTACCCACAGAAAGAAAATACCCCTCTGGGTAACCTCTGCTCTGATTACACATAACTGTGTCACACAGAACTGTGTCACAAGTCAGCCATTAAGTTTACACTGCTGCAGAACACAGGCAGCACATTTCATACTTCAGCATTAGAGTAAAACAGAAGAGCTGGTCTCCACCTCAGCCTCCATACAAGGCAGATTTGGAGTTACTAGGGTGTTTTTTCTGTGACGTTAACACCTATGCTGAGTCAAACAATTAGAATTTCTTCTTGTTCACATCAGGTTCAACGCTGTTAATAAAACAGCTGCAGGACAAAAAAGAAGCCCAGAAAAGAAAAAAAAAAAAAAAAGCAGAGACTACAGAGTAAGCACCATGTCTGCTGTCTGACTAAAACCAGTGCAAGTCCATGCAGAAAAGAATCCAAGCCAGAAAGTAAATAGTTTGCTGCCTCACATACTTGGTCACTAACTTCTTAAAGTGAAAGATGACCCCCAGAAGCCTTTCCAGCCATGGCAAACTGCTCAGAAAATTATTTTCTGAAGAGTTAATCTGGCTCTTACACTGCAGAATTTAGCATGCAAGCACAGAATGCCCAGGCTTCTCTCTCTGCAACTCCAGTGCACTGTGATCATGTAACAAACCAATGTAAGATACATTATCTTTACTTCAGCAACAGAAAGCAAAGAATTTGAATCCTTCATGAAACCGACACCAAAAAGATACACGATAGTCTTAGAAACTGTAGCACTATTAAGCCTTTTGTACAAAGGGTTAGTGAGCTCCAGGGCACTCTGGGCAGCACCTCCAGTCACTCCCAGGTTTCCCCACTCTTGCTGACAAGCAAGAATACGGCCCCGGGAGACACCAACAAAAGATGAAAAGCAGTAATTGGAGCCTATCTAACTGCAAAAATCAGAGGCAGTATTTAGACTAACTTGTACCCCCGTCATCCCCACATTCCCTCAGAGCACGGGACTTCTGCTCTCAAACAGCCTTCTCCTGCAATCAAGTATTTCTGGTACTGCCCAAAGGCCCCACAGCACTTTGCTGAAGAGACTGTGCGGGGTAAAGGGGTGCCCAGACTACATCCAAATCCAATGCCGTCCTTGTTTTTGCACTGGAGAGGTCATGCAGGCAGCTGGTCTCACCTGCAAGCAGGGGTCAGAAGGAGCAACAAAAGCCAGAGCAAGGGAAGAACAGAAGAGGGCTGAGCCACACCACACAGGGCAGAGTGAGAAGTCACACCCAGCTGCTATTACATGGAAGAGTTGCACTCACAAAGCAATGCAGCATTCAGTGTATCAACTACGAAGTGACCAAAGGGGTCTTAAGATTATGTGAAGACAGAAAAGTTAACTTGCTTCAGACAGCATACACTCTAGCATATACAAAATACCACAGGAACCCCAGTAGGATCAAAGCAGAAGAAAATTTTAAGAGAAATTATTTTCCTGTTACGTACTGTAAAACAGGAAAACAATTTAAAAACAATTATGATAGACTTGTTTTCTTTAGTGCATCAAGCCTAAGTGATGCAGCAACCCTCACTGGTCTCAGATATTCTTTTTAAATGAAGACTGGCCAAGACGTACTACAATCACTGCTCCTCTGGGTTCACTGTTTACAGTGGTCAGGTAGGAAATGTATTTGCATCAGCAGGTTGATCTCAGAATGGGACAAAGAAAGATGCTATAAAAACATCCTAAGTCCTGCTTGCACCTCATGCTTGTCTCCTTTTTACTGTATCAAATGCCAAAGAGCTTGCTGTTGTGGGCACAACACACTTCTCATACCAATGTACTGAAGTGCACTCCCCTGCTTTTCTGAGCTAAACCACCCAGTAACCTTTCTTGCTTCCTCACAAGGAAAGAGATTGGGCAAAAGTCTGATGAGGGAAGGATGATACTGGATGGGTCCAGAGTACAGTACACATACAAACCCTGTTAACAGGATCCACTTCATTTTCTCTTCACTTTCTCTTGCTGTATACCTGTGGTGAAGAGTAGAGAAACAAATAATACTAAGGAGCAGAAATGCCTCAGATGGAAAGGCAGATGGGACACCCTGAAATAAACCCTTTGTAAATGTGCCTTTTGCCCAGAACAACTTTCTCTGCCATAAACAGCATGTGCCAGATTCCCCAGCTGCAAAGCTGAGTTACACCACAGCAAAACTCCCCTTGATGCAAGCCCTGCAGGAATATTACCATGCTCACTCCTCCGGGTGTACACACTCTGCTGCCTCAGCTTCCGTGCATAACACTTCCCAGACAACTGAACTTTATGGCTGCCAAGATCTTTCCTCTGCAATCAACTGCATGAACAACGCCCTGTCCTTCTTCTTATTTTCCCCTTAAAGTTCTGTCTCTACTTCTTGTCTCCCTTGCCTTCCTGCATCACCCACAAGTGTGTTAATTTACCTCACTTGGTTCAGAAGCCTTTGGGTAACCAGAGGGCTGTATTTGGGAAAGGTGTTGGTTTTATTATTTATATCAATCACATTATGTAGACCTATACAAATACAGGTACACTGAACACTGGAGTATTATCTCAGTCTTTATATCCTTAGAAGAAAAGTAAGGTTGAAGTGAACAAAGACCACAAGATGTTTAACAATCAGATTTCACAACAGTGCTGAAAGGTGATGTCTTGACTTCCTGAAATCTCACCTTCATGTAGGGCCAAGTATGTCTAAATCATCTCCCACTGTTACCTTATTTGTTATGCCCCAATTTAAAACTTTATGTTTTCTTAGTTTTCCAGGTCTTCCCAAGGATGCCAGCCCGCTTATTTCAAGAAGAGACTGTGAATCCTCACAAATCACTGTGGTCTCAGTGTTCAAAACAGAACTCAGGCAGCTAGAAACAAGACAAGGGAAACCCTAAATCTACAAATCCAGTTGCTAGTTCTCCCTTATAAAAACTGTATCTCACATAAAGAGGACAGGACTGTCTCAGACCAACATCTCTTACCCCCATCCTATTTCTCAAAACTGCTGAAAGCAAACACCTGGGGAATAGTAAAATAAGACGTGGTACTTCCCACAGGTTCAAATGGTGTGATGAGAAATGCCTGCTGTATCTGGAATGAATCTTCAGACAGACAAATTTTCCCACATTTTTCTAATCTCTGCTCAAATCCTAGGATTTTTTT
Source organism: Parus major (assembly GCF_001522545.3). Lineage (NCBI taxonomy): Eukaryota > Metazoa > Chordata > Aves > Passeriformes > Paridae > Parus > Parus major. The sequence continues at coordinate 10,172,108 of NC_031799.1, forward strand.
TTCCCCTCCAAGGTAACATCCTTCTACTAACAAATCTTCTGCAAAGTATAAAGCAAATATATCTAAGTCTCAGCTTCACACTTCTAACAGATGAGCTTTTAAGGTAGAAATGTCTATCATTTGCTATGTCTGTCATTCTGGACTCTACACTACAACACTTGAATTTTCCCCTCTTCAACTTTCTGTCTACCATTTCCTGATTTATAACACAACATCCTGGTCCTTCCCCATACTAATGATACTTTCTAGATCTGCATCCTGAGCAAAGTTCATTACATATTATTGATTCTTGTCCCGTAACTATCAATGAAAATTTTAAATAAAAGCAGCCCCAGAACAGAGAGTTAAAGGACCGCATGAACAGCCTTTTTTCTCCCAATAATACCATGGAACTGAAATGTGTCACCCCAAGTGAATGAAATGCAGAGCTATCGGCACCTTTGATTCATCCCAAATATGCAAGAGTAAATGCTGCACACAAATAAACACATACTCACCTTGCCATTGCTGCCACTAGCCTAGTTACTGGGATGCAGGCAGGTGGGAAGGGAGGATGATGGGCAGTTCCCAAATGCCTCCCAGGACTTCAGTTGCCCATGTCACAGTGGCACTCCACCAATGGTAGATGTACCATGCAACTATAAATTAGTGACCTGATTTAATTCTACAGTGGAAGAACAAATGACAGTGAAAAAGACTACTCTATTCCATGTGGCATTGCTGCAGACCCTAAACAGACAGGCAGGTCAATCTACTGCCATGTTCAGGTTAAACTCTAGAGACTTCGTCTTGTAATCATGTTGAAAAAATTAAGAAGAAAGTCCTTAAGAACCCTGGTTGAAGCTTAAGGGTTTGGGTGGATGGGGATGGGTTAGTGGAGGTTTTTTGCTTTGAGTTTTTGGTTTTATTTTTAATTTAGATCATTCTGATCTCCTGGCTAGTACATAAAAATAGCTTGTGTGAAGGCTAAGAATGCCAGTGGCAGGTGGACAACTCACAAATTCCTACACTTCACAGAAATTCATTCTCACACTGTGAGAATCTGAGCTATTATGCCTAAAGCATTTTTCTCATTTGGGCTTCTAATTCACACAGCATTTCTGCACTTAGACTTTTGTACATAACTTCATCTTTTGCATTTTGAGTCTTCACACTGGACTGTCTGGATGAATAATGGCTTTTAATTCAATTGTTACATAGGACTTTATAGTTTAAAGAACAAAAGTTCTTTGTAATGGGGAAACAGAGCATTTGTCAAATGATGAAAAAATGCAACTCAATTCAGCTAGCTCCAGTCTCTATAAAGAAGCTTGACATAAACAAACTTGGCTTGTTTATATTTTAAAATATCTAACTGTCATTCAGTCCTTTAGAGAACACATTTCTTGAGAAGTTGTTATGATAATCAACTTAACTAGAAATAGTACCATATAAAGCAACATTCATAGCCATAACATGAAGAGACTATGCCAAAAGCTGCTCTGCTGCTCTGCCAGAAGATGATGTGTCTTAATTATAAGAAAATGGCCAAAAAGATAACAAAACTGGGCTGGAAATAATACTTCTTTCTAATGACCAAAGCAATTCAGAGCACTAGTGCAAAATAAATTTAATAGCCCAAAACCCCACCTGGGTAAATAACTGTAGCTGATGATCTGGTATAACATTTAATGAATTTAACGTTATCTCTATTTTATCTTAATAAAATAGTAATATTAAATTTTATATTATTTCAATAGACAGTTAGCAATTTCCTGGTAGGCAGTGATTGCTACTGCAGGCAGGGGCTTTGTGGTTAGTCATAGCTAATTTACACTCTCCAATTTCATTCCCTCCTTAGAGTTGGATTGCTTTCACAGGTGCAGTAATGGTCATTTAGCTTCATAACTCTCCGTGGAATTTCTCTCCTGAACTGCTACTCTTAGACTTTTGATCTCTTTTCCAAAGCCAAGTGAAATATGTTTCCTGATTTGAAGGAGAACACTTAATTGGATAAATAAGTGGCATGTTGTCTCTGTAGCTTAGCTAGCAATGAAATAAGAAACATACAGTTCTCTGAGTAAGGAGAAACCTGTACATTTCTAATTTATCCCTTTTTCTGACAGCTGGGACTGGGGTCCTGCTTCTAAGAAGCAACAGTAGCTTGTGCTGTGCATTTTGTTGAAAAAAGGATTATAACACACCTGTTGTTTTCAGACAAGCATCTGCCACTAGCTGTGATTTAATTACATTATATAAAGATACATCAAAAAATCTCAGAAAGTACTTAGCCACTCTGAACTGACATAATGTTATAAGAAATACAGTTTCTCCTTTTGATTATAAGTTTGATTATAGGTTATTTAGAAAAAGACAACAACTGTTGTAAAATATGCAGGCAATGCAGTTCTAACACTTGGGTGTTGTCTTTAGACATGGCAAAAAGAGTTTAATAAACATTAAGATCTACTGAGGATCTTTGAGCACAAGGATCCTACAAAGGACATCTGCACTCCATATAAAAAATACAGCCAGAAAGAACCTGTATTTAAAAGGTAAACAGATATGGCAAAAATACTCTGGGCTGGGGAAAACCTGCTATACCCTGTGCCATAAGAACACAGCAATGGCCAGAATGGATTAAAATAAAGTCCTTCCAACTCAGTAGCCTTCATCAGCAGACAAAGCAGGTTTTTATGGAAAGGCTGCAAGAACAGAGCAAAGATAAAAGAACACAATCACTGACCTCCAGATGTTCTGGAAACCTTCCAGTGTGGGATGTCTTGAGTTAAAGGCTACTTTCTCATCACTTTGCTGGAGTTATTCCCCATCACTTGCTCATTTTATCCATTTACTTTCCTGCCATTCAAGAACCTCATTGTCTACAAAACCAATCTTCTACAGAGTGAAGTGAAATGATAGATTCGATCTCACAGTTAGCAATTCAGCAATTTTATATCAATTCAATTGGAAAAGAAACTTAACATTTTTTGTGTGTGTTTTTTTTTACTAATGAAGCTTCTTGGCTATGGCTTTCCTTGCCTTAACAACTGGATCAAAAATTAATTTACAATCTGTTACACAGAATATTAGAAAACTCTAAGAAGCTATTAAAGAGAGTAAGGACCAAGGACAACCAATGAATGTCAGAAAACTCCTGAGAGTGAACAGCTGGACAAGAAAGAAAAAAAATGTAATTAATAGATGAATGAAAATTGATACAGCATTGTACATTGAAGAGAGAAAGGGAGCTTATGGACTCTGATCTACCTGCTACTGTGTGGAAAGAACCTGGTAAGAACCTGAGCTGCTGTTTTCATGAGGAAAAACTGGAACTATATAATAAACTAATCTTAACATCTGTCCAACAAAGCTCTCAACTGTTTGGAATTAGTAAGAAACAAAAAAAGTAATTAGGAATACACTATGTCACTTGAGTAAATAATCTCAAGCACTCTGCTCAGTGTTTAACTGTTCACTGTGTCCTCCATGACAACTCCAGGAAGCATCAAATGAAACTGATAGAAAAAGCTAGTGAAAAACAAATGAATATACATCTAAATAATTTTTTCAATGTTATAATTCATATGTAAAGGTTCATATTTCAAACACTGAGTAAAGGGATGCCCAGATAATGTATGAAATACTAAAATTCATTAATAGGTTTTCCTCCAAAAATTTCATCTGAGTTGAAAACAGAAGCACAGATGACCAAACGGGAGATGTCCAACTGCCATGTTCTTATACTTGTATATTTACTTAGTCATTGCTGGACAGAGGATGCTGGATAAAACAGACATTCACCCTATTCACAGTCTCCCTTTTTTATGGTTTTGACAAGATTTGGTCCGTGACTGTTCTAGATAAGAAAACAGCTAGAATTAACACTGCATATAAATTAGCAGATATTCAAGTCTGGACTGATCATTTAAAATTGTCTTTGTTTCAAAAATAAACATTTCAAAAGTGGGTGGGAGGGAGGAGTGAAACTTGAAAAAAGAAATCTTCAAACCCAAAGTTACATCTGTGTGAGCCATTACTGTGAGTTCCAACCAGACAAATTCAGATCTACTCTTGGGCTTTCCATGCATCAACAAGAAGTTTGTTAGGGATATGCTGTTTGCCAGGAGAACTGGAACACACCATGAATGAGTTTAATCACAGCCACTGGTTAACCAAGACTACCAGCTTTTTCATGACTAATTACTATTTTTTAATGCTGGTCCTTCTCCAGAAAATGCCTGAGGACAGTGTGTATATAAAGCACCTAAATATTTCAAACTAAATCACTAAACACTTAAATTCTGCTGCAATTGACAAAAGAGTTGAAAGTCCATTGTTAAGCACTGGATTCTTGAAAAAAAAAAAAAATCACAATTTTTTTGGCCACTGGCTGGTAACAAGCAATACATACAACAGGACAAAAGCCTTCTCAGCACACCAAACAGATCTGAACCCAAGAGCTTTAGCTTCACTGAAGCTGTTCTGCAGTGACAGAGCAATATGTATGTATACAGATTTGCATGTGTGTGTCTGATGTTTATGTAAATAAAACCAAGTTGTGATGTGCCCTAACACTCTACAGAGACTGCAGCTGCTCCTCTCTGACAAAGAGAATTGAAAAGGCCACAATGAAAATGGAGTAAAGAAAAAAAATCATTCTATGAACAGCAGAACTCTCAAAGCCTTGTTTCCCCACAGATTTGCTTTTCACATGTGCTCCATTTTCCCAGTCAAAGAAATTTCCTCCAATGTCTCCTGAACTCTCAGTGCTCCTCACCATCAGCAGGGACATGGGTAGCGCTGCACCTCACTCAGTAACAACTTACAGCTGTGCTGACCCACTGGCCAAGCTGAGCATGCATATCCACCATTTCAACAAACAAAAGTTCCCACATTTACCCACAAAATTCTTAAGAACTTAATGGCTTTGATACCTCCATTTCTCTTTCAGAGAATGAGCCCAAAATTTCCAAAGATAATAGAAGATATTAAAAGAAATGAAGAACAGACCATTTTACAAACTTTATGTTATTAAGAATCAAAGCAAAACAGATCCTACACATATTTTTCACTTCTGCATCCTGAACCTGAAGTCACAATCTCACAAGTTTCTCTCAGTAAATATAAACATTTTATTAAAAAAACACCAAAGTAATGAATTTACTGACATAGTAGATTGATTACAAAAACTCATGGAAACTGGAAATATGATTTACAGCTCTGCACATGAACATTATTCCTAAATCATAACCAAATACATAGATACATTTCAAACAAGAGATTAAGATTGCTTAAAACTACTTTATAAGAGTCTTTCTTTCTTTCATATTCTCAAAAAAAAATCATTATCTTAAAGAAGTATTCTAAATCTGGGTACTCCATCCAAACCTGGTCATAAAGACTAATCCTTATTTTAACCTACTGCATCAATGACTCCTCCACTGTAATATAACCACAATGTTATAAAAGCTCCAGTCAGACCCAGCTTCTGGTCTCACACCTTCATATTTATAACAGGTGATAGGGTCAAAAGCAGGAGCTAGATTCTCATGTATTGAGACCACTGATGAGAGTCGTTTGACCTGTCAATTAGAGTATTTTTGCAGACAAAAGACTGGGGGAAAGGAGCTGGCAGATGGATAGTTGAAGCTCAAACACAAAGAAAAGGGATGGATATTAAGGTACTGCAGCAAATACTAAAGAAAGTTTGAATGATTGGGGGATGGGGGTAGACCACCACAGACCACCACAAACCCTACCTTTGGATTATCTTCAAAAAGAAAAACAAATCTATGCAATGCAACCACATAACAGAACCATACATAACACAACTGTAAGTCAGCCAAGAATACCCAGATATTTATTACTATAATGGAGAAATAAGGCAAACCAAGCACAACAAAGAACAGATGGATAGCAAAAACTGCATTTATTTTCAGGGCATATTTTTCTACTTGCAGTATTTTCCATACTACTGCATGTGAGAAGAGATGTACAGGACCTCCATAACCAGGTTAGCTGGCAGGTCTTTCCTTCTTTAAGATTGCCAGAACAAGCCAAATTGCAATAATCAGACTGTGGAAGCTCCATAGTATCCAGCCACAGAGCAATTCCCATGCCTGACAAAAAGGCTGGCAGCTTAACTTCACTCCTGCCACTCTCCAAACACCACATTCCTACATGTTGGTTCCACCAGATTATCCCTTGACACACAAACCACGAGGCTGCGGTGGAGACGCCACTGACACCTAAGTAAGAAGACACAACTGGCAGACAGGCAGATACAGCCATACTTCCAAACACAAGCAGAACCATCCAGTACCATCCCTCAGTGGAAAGAAAAAGAAACAGGCAAGAGACTGTCACAGAGTAAGAAGAAGAGATGTGAGAAGAGCAGGAGACTGCTGCAGAACTTCTCGTTTTGTCTCCCAGAAGCCTTGTTCACAGAGTGGAGTTTGTGTATCTCAGGAAGCACTACTTCTACTACACAGAAGACATTCCAATTCAACTCTTAAAACTAAAACATCCATCTAAACAGCACATGTTCTCAAATGTGTTCTGGGGATGTCCAGTCACAGGTCAGCGATCAGCGCTGAGTCCAGTTTCAGCAAGTGAGGAAACATGCCCCTTTTCCTTAACTGTCTTTCTCATTGCCACATGTTTTGCCACTTTTAATAATCAAAAGACAGTTCCATTGGAAGAGGAACAATTCTACTAGCTGCATGTGTACTACAAGGGAATAAAAAGACAGGGATATTTTTCTGGGCCTTTGGAGTGAATTATGTATACTTTACCTTTGCTAAACCCTGGTAACAACCTTTAACAACAGACTAACGGTCAGTAATCAAACAAGCTCAAATGCTGGGAGATAGAGAAGAAGATAAAAGCATGTATTAAAAGCTTATCAAGACATTTTATTCTTCCATTACTTTAGAACAAATATTATAAAACTGTTTTAAAAATTCTTTTATTCCTAAACTTCATCTAAGGAAAACACCAAGTCCAATATGTTGAAGGATGTTTTTTTTATAGGAGAGGAAAGTCCAAACAGCAGTATTAGACCACTGTCATAGGCCCCACTATTACTAAAATACTGTTATGATACCTGCACAGAACTGTTCAACTTCAGACAGATTGTAAAACAGCAACACGTGAGTCAACATAAAAAAAAAATCTCAAAATCATCTCACACTAATTAGAAAAGTTTATTGGCATGTTGCAGGAGAACAGAGATCATGCTGAATTCCCTCAAACTGATGCAAGTCTGCAAAAGATAAAATGCTGCTGGTAGATTTTAGCTACACTGAGGAGAGAGGTGGAACTGTATGAGTACTGGAGCTCATTCTGGGCTTCATACAAAGGTGATATCCTGCAAGAAAGAGAACAGTTACATTCAAGCAGAATTCAGCCAACATTCCACTTCAGCTTGTCACAGGTGTCAGGATAGACAAATATGTGTCCAGAGAAGTCCCACTTGGAGCATCTCCTACCAGCTGCTACACAAACAGTCAGTCACACAGCCTCCAATTAAAGGTCCACAAAGGACTGCCCTGACTGTAGCTCAGCACAGACGGAAGAATGAAGTGGGGGGGGAAACTTTTAAAAAATATTTTCAAAGGCACCCAGCACTTAAAAGCACTTAAAAACAGCAATGCCCACCAGAACAGAGGCAACCCTCTGACTAGCTGGAGACAGCCAATGCAGAATCTGCCCACAGGTCCTGTAGGGCCAGGAGCATACCAGATACTCATGCACAGATTTCCACACCAATGCCCTTCCACTCTCCTCCCTTTTCCATGCTAAAGCTTGCACTGCCTTTGAAGATAATGCATCCCCCAACAAGCAACTGTTGATTGACAGCTCTTCTCTGTAAACTAGTGTCAAGGAAACAAAGCCTTAATGATGCTCTGTCATCTAAGAATACCATAAACAATGTCTGTGTTACTGACAGATAAAAGAGAGCCTTGTTCCTAATGAAGAGGATAGACTATCAGAGGAAAACTCACTTCTCAGCTCCGTAGGACTCAGTTCATATAAGCCTGGGGTATTCATTCAACTTCACTGGGCTTTGCTTGCTCCCAGCCCTACTGCGAGGACAAGCTGACACCACTGCTCCAACACAAGGAATTCTCAGGACTAGCAAACAAATGACAATTAAGGCATTGGTACTGGGAAAGTTCATTGTAGCCTTCTGTGGAAAGGCACTGGAAAACTCAAAGCATTATTAGAAGAGTGTCCTAAATAGTCTGCCAAGACAGCCAATTCAAACATTATTTTCAAAGATATAAAAATTAACTATTTTCTCCCTTTACTTCATCTTGGAAATGTTCCTGTATCTAAGTGATTCCATGTCTACTCCCCTTCCAAGTGCCACAGTTTGATGCTTCTTGTGTTCTAGTAGTGATTTCCCCTCTGGGATTCCGCATCCAAGTGTGACCCAAAATAAACAGTGAGGTCTGTCCCACTCTTCCCATGTTAACACATGCATTATTCAAAAAGGCTCAGAATTGCAAAACATTAGAAACAACTGACCCACAGAACAAAAGATAGAGATTACAGCATCATGTTCTTCAGCCTGCTAAGAAGGTCATGATCTATT